>NC_056746.1:712065904-712150904 GCF_019279795.1 Protopterus annectens
ATTTCTTCTACAGCAACAGCTGTACATATACACTGAATTTGGAGATAGATTTGGACACTCAAACACATGAGGGAGGGGTGAGGACAACAATAATATGTTGTGAAGCCAATTAGACCAGATTATATGTGTCCAGTTGACACATGTGTGAAATGGACAGCTATGTATGGGGTGATATATTTTTGAAGGAACAGATTGCCCTTTTTTTCAGGTGAGAGTGGAATGTTGGGGAGGGATAGTAGGTATATTTGGGGAGGTAGGTATGGTAGGATAACAAACAAGACAGACAAAACAGCATACAGAGGTGGTATATGACACATGTGGGGGATAATCACCTTGATGGGGAAAGGTGTTGGAAATCGGATGCCCATGAGCCCCCTAGTGGATACAGTGGACTGAGGTCCCCACCCATGGGCAGTCACCACTGCACCTTCACAGCCCCGATGGTGGCTGTGCTGAGGGCTGGGTAGGTGGGCCAGACCAACCCTGTAGTTGCGACACGTGGCCCTCAAGCTGGTGTAGCAGATCTCCAAACTCCCTGTGGAGCTTGCTACCCACCACACCCAGACCTAGCAATGGGTGACAGTGACCTGTCCTTGCCCACTCCTGGGGGGCAAGCCCCATCCCCTGAGGCAGTTCCACCTGAAGGTGGTGCAGAACCAGCAGAAGAGGAGTTCCCCGGGAAGGCCCCAGACATGCTGGTGCCCAGTCTCACTGCCAGCTGAGGTGGGACAGGTGGGTCCGCTGGGACTGGCCTTCCCAAACATGCTATGGTATTCAAATTTACAACATATGTGGGTTAGTAATAGTCAACACATTTCAGGATTAGATTTGGAACAGTTGCATAGCAAACAGAACACATGCATATATGGAACCACAGTGGCCATTACAACAGCATGCAGGTACATTGATGCCAGCATGCCACCAATGTGTGAGTATTTCAACATGGCACATGCCTAGGAACACATTTAAGTATTTATCAAACAGCAGGGCATATGTCCTAACAATAAATTTAATGGAGCACATACCGATTGAGTTGTATATTTAGTTTATTGTTGCAGATATGGTGGGAGGATGTCAATTAACAACTAGTATATTCCTGTAGTTCTCATTACTTTCCTAGTCAGTGCTGTTATCTGTACCTTACAGGTTTTAGTACACTACCCTATGGCCTTACTTTGGACAGTGGTATGGATGTAGACAAATATATACATGAACTGAGTTTTACCTGCAATATACACCTGTTACCTGGTATCCCTGTGGAGGTATTGTTTGTTAACACTACCTAACTGTTTCTATGCATACTCCCAGATTCCAAGTTGATGCTATGCACATACCTGTCTGTCTCTTATTGCATACACTCTGGGCATGTCTTGACCACATGCAGATGAACCGGGACATATTTTGAATATTGCCCGCTTAAACCTTTGGTGATTTGTACAATGACATGTTTGTTTTCATTGACATTTTCCAAATATGTACAGACCTGACGGTCAGTTATATGACATGAAATGCTGCCTACATGTCAGAGATTAGCACAGTGATATGCCAGGGGGAAAGGGTAACTGCCGTTAGATATGGGCCAATTTACTGGACATTCTGGACAATTCTGTACACTTGTGGGGTATGATTCTGCAGAGCTTATTACCACTCCCAGGATTTGAACCATGGCTGTGCCTGCTAAAAATAAAGCAGTGTCCATCACAGTTGAGTGTGCTATATAGATATTCCTGTGTATCTCTTCTCTGATTTCTGTCTATAAGTCTCCTGTGGTTTTAAAATCTGACCTTGTAATTACTACACTGTTATACAGGATTTCCTAGACAGTTTTATTATGTAGCACAGTGTGGGTCACAGAGAGTAATACCTTATTATTCAGAGCAACTGCAACACTAACAATGCCATGCAATACCAGAATAAACAGTACCAGTGCAGCATATCAATCTTTTCTTTCTAGGCACAGTTTTCGTATCGTACAGATCTGTGGGGTCAATGTTTGTTAGCATTACCTGAATGTTGCCACACATATTACCAGATTCTACAGTAGTATTATGCACATACGTCTCACTCTGTTACTGCACACACTCTGGTCACAGCTTCACAACATAGGGATGGAGATGGGACATACTTGGCTTATTACTCTCATAACATTTTAGGGAGTTGCTAGAGTGACAGGTTTGTTCTTATAAATGCTAAACAATCAGTTGTATTTCTTATTTGCTGCCTAAACGTTTGGGATCATCCCACTGATTTGACAGGGAGACAGGGTGACAGGCACCAGATATGGGCCAATTTACTGGACATTCTGGACATATCTTTACATTTGTGGGGTATGAGTCTGCATACAGCCTACTACCACTCCCAGGATTTGAACCATGGCTGTGTGTGCTAAAAATACAACAGGTCATGTCTCAGTTGAGTGTGTTATTTGGATTATGTTGTCTGTCTTTTCACTGTTTTCTGTATAAGTCTTTCTCAGTTGTACTATATGACCTCTTGTGATTATAACAGTCATATACAAACATTCCTACACATTTTATTTATGTAGCACAGTGTGGGTAACAGTGCTTAATACAGCAGTACTATTAAGAGATTGCAACTCTACATTACCATATGATACCAGAGTAAACACATGCTGTCCAGTAGTTAGACCTTTATTGTCAGGCTATTATGCTTTTATTTACATACAACCTATATGAGTTTGCAGCCCACACATCTGCCACTTTGAAAGACATAAGAGGAATATGTAGCCATACCTATCCATAATATACATGAGCTGGCAATTATTAAACAGGTAGTAGACTGATACTTACACATGGCTGGGACATCCCCCATCACCCTAGCCTCTTGGATCCACTGATCCAAGAGATCCCCCTTTCTCCGCTTCAGGTTGGCATAGTGATGCCTGACCTGCTAACCAGTTCTGGGTATGCCAGTGGCACTGGTGAGGTCATAGGTGAGCCAGTCCCAGGCTTCTGTTTTGCATTGGGAACCCTGGTAACTGGCCCTGCAGCATTCTCTGGTCATGGTCTTTCACAAGGAGTCCTGCCATGACTCTGGACTCCTGGATGCCCCAGCGCTGTGCCCAAAAGTGCACACCCTCTCCCATACCAGTCATAGTGCCTACAGGAGGAAGCTGAAACTAGTTATGAGATGTATTCCCACCTGTTTTGTTTAAATAGGGCCAATTTCCCACACTTTGCTGTGATTGGACGGTTTTGAAAATGCTAAACTATGGGCAAACCTGCTTACCTAAGGTTGGCATTGCTTAAAGGGGCACAATGTGCAAACTGAGTTAGCTGGCCTACACATTGCTTACACCTTGTAAGCTGGGCTGTGCAATGCTTAGTGTTTCTTAATTTTTAATTTGTATACTATTTTCTTTTTGGCATTGATTTATTATTCATTACATGTTATATATGTGTTTGGTATCCATGATTCATGGGTACGTACACTGTATGGGGTCCTTGTGTTTATTAGGGGATTTCAACACTTTATTACAATGACACCTCACATCTGGGCTTAATGCAGTACTCCAGTTCACATATTTATGTTATGTAGCAGGTTATACAACATGAAACTGTATATAGATTCCTTTCCCATGTTCAGTTTGATTTTCCTATAGTGAGGATCTGTCTGGTGATACATCAATTTTGTGTACTGCTGTGATGTATTAGTGGTTAACTACTGTGATGATTGTGTACAGGGTCCTGGGTTCAAGACCTGCAAAGGCTGTTTATTTTGTTTCTGGCCACATCAGCAGCTATTGCATACAGAGTGATTAAGGCACTTTTAAGCAATTATAAGCAGGTTTGTGCAATGGTAAGCAATGCTAACCTCCGGTTAAATATGCTTACAGAGAGTTATCTTTAATATTGCTTAACCTGTATGTGTATTGCTTACCCCCATGCAAATGGGCTTAAACCCGCTTTCTAGTGCTTAAATATGCTTACTCTTGCTTAATAGTGCTTACTCCCATTTACCACTGCACTAATTTAGACAGTAATGTAAAATGGTTCTTGGGAAGGTGGTGGATTTGGAAACTCTATGGATTTATCATGCATTACACATTGTACCTTTGATTTGTATCCCTGATTCAGGTGTACATATACTGTATGTGGCACTTGTCATTATCTGTGGATTTTACAACATTATGGCAATGACAGTACTCCAGTTCACAAATATATGTTTTTTAGTAGGTTATGCAACAAAAAATATTGTTCATAAAGTGATTTGACATGGAAAATGGAATGTACTGGTGTGAGACTTGAAAAGGGAATGACTGCTTGTAAGGCGAATGCTCTGCCCACTACACTATTGCAGTACTGCTTCATTTGCATATATCTTGATTTTTATCCTCTTGTGCCATTTAAGCTGCAATAAATGTAGCTAAGCAATGGGCAAACCTGCGCACCTACAGTTAAATTGTATCTGTTTGATTAAAAAAAGAAACTTGTTTATATTTTATATATTAACTACTGCTCTTATAAACTAGGGGGATGTTGCTGGGGGTATGCGAACACCTATGAGAGGTCTCACTCATTCTTATTCCTAAACTGCTATTCTTGATTGCAGGGGCATGTATATTCTGTGAGCTCTGCTCTCAGACATGCCCCCTGCACTTGTACATGATCTGTGTCCATTTAGGAGCTCAGGCAGTGTGCCTTCATTAATATGCCTGGTGCGCTGCTGTCCTGCTCCTAAATGGCCGCTTCCATGCAGGACTAAGCTAGTCCTGCATGGAAGTATAGTGAATTTGGAGGTGAGGCACAGGTGTACTGGTAAAACTTCACAAACAAAGCACACAAATAGGAAAAGGAGAAATGACTGCAGAACAAGTCACATTGTAAATAAACTGTTTATTGCACCAAAGTACATATACGAATCCATTTAAACATAAGTTGTTATAAACACAGCTTTATATCCCCAATACAAAACTCACTGGGACTTGTTCAGAACTAAAAGAGCACCACTTCAAATAGTGTTATATAAACTGTTAATATATCACATGATCAAACAATTAAGTCCTTAAAGGCAAATCCTTTAAAATTATCACTTTTGTGAAAATTCCTATAAAATTAATGTTAAAGTAAAAATAAAGTGTTATAAAATCTCATTAAGAAGGAATGTATGTTTGTATAAAAACTTTTTAGTACCTTTAGATATACAATAGACACAGTGTGCTCCGTACATTATGCTTTTGGTAGAGCAGTTTGCAAATTCCTTGCTGTAGTATGTCTTGCTCGTGTTAGGGCAGTGGAAGGTCTCTTTGTTGCTCATGAGGTAGCAATAGGACCACGAAGGTGGTCCACAGCTGTATGTCCCTCGTCGATGTTCTTGGGGATCTAGTGTTAATCTGGAGGCTTGTTCAAGGTATTCTCTGAGATTTTTATTCCTCTGTATGTTGAATTTCAGTTTCTTTGGGATGGATTGGCTTATTGTGGGGTTATTTTTCAGAATAACCCAGTTGCTGTGGAATGCCTTGGTGACTTCAAAACAATCCATGGAGTAGAACAGATTCCTTGAGAGCTTGAAGTGGTTATTTCTGTTGTTGTTCATGTTGGTTCTGTTCCTTCTATTGTCCATGGGATAGTTTGTGTAATTTTGTTTAGCAACAGTAATGGGGTCAAGAATGCTTTTGATAAAGAAATAGCTGTAGCCACATGCTAGGAAGTCCTTCTCCAGGCCCAGTAGGTTTTTTGAAAAGTCAGTGGTTTCTTTGGACACCCTTGCCATTCTGATACACTAAGACTTGATCATGTTCTTTTTTGTGATCAGGGAATGCATGCCATGTTGGTGGAGCAGCAGGTATACTCTAGTGGACTTCCTGTATAAGTTGTTCGATTGCTGGTTAATGCTGGTGTTTTTAGTAATGATGAAATCCAGAAAAATGGCCTTTTCCTTCTCGTGCGAGTTTTTAAATTTGAGGAAGTCCACTGATTTGTCCATGTGATTGTAGAAATTCAGGAGTTCATTTTCTGGGCCATTCCAGATAATAAATATATCATCTATATATCTGAAATAGCATGCTATGTGTTTAAATAAGGGGGGGTTATAAATATGTTCCCTCTCTCACTTGCCCAGCATGGTGTTTGTTAGACTTGGCACCATATCCGCCCATGACTATGCCCTTCTTTTGTCAGTAGTAATTCTGGTTACATTTAAAGTAATTGCTTTTGAGTAGTACTTTGAGTAATCTTCCTGTGGTCTTGGTGGAGATGTTAGAGCCATTGGAATTGTTTGCAAGGGATTCAGTGACTGTTTTGATGCAGTAGTTATGCAGAAACACTGTGTAGAGTGCTTCCACATTAATGGTTATAAGAAAAGCATCTTTATTGACATTACATTGCTCTTTCTACATGTTCTTGGCATCCCGTACTACACCACTACACTGTTAGTCCCTACTTCCGCCTTGATGCCATTTACTAATTCAAATTCAATGGCCTCCTCAAGATTAATTTCATTGACAATCTTTTTAAAAATCCCCACTGAGACCCCTCCAATCATGAATCCCCTGCCTCCTAGTGCCTATTGGCTGGCCCCCAAATCTTTTTTCCTATCCATACCCATCCTTAGCCCTGCCCCAATCCTCAGCATCATCCAATTACATGCAAAATTATTTTCACCAATCGTCTAATGTTTTCAGTTACCACACCCTTTTTCCTGTTCCATTACTACATGCCAATTGTCTATCTTTTTCAAATACCACACCCAGTTCCCCACCCCAGCATTACATTTTTGCATCCCAATAGAATCTACCCATGGTCCGCCTGCCAAAAACTTTCAACCAACCACATAGCAGCCGGACTGAGATGGCTCATAGGCCATTTCACTTGGCAGAATTCCCAATCAACATTCCCCATGTAAGGGTATCACCCAATCAGATAATTCCCCACTTATCTGCATGTACTCAGCCTTAAGCTGCTTTTGGGTGCCACTTGCCCTTAACAGGCCATACGCAGTTCCAGTGTATCACCCAACCCCAACAACATTGACAGTGGCCCGGCCAATCAAACTGCCAACTTCTTTGTTTCTCAAATATGAGCTATACATTTCAATGTATGTATTTATGTATAAGAATACTATAATGACTGTTTGTTAAAATATATATACGCACAAACTTTTTCTTAACTCTCATTAAAGCGCTCATCTGCCACTGAATAAAAGGACTGTTTCTTGGACTTCTTTTTTCAATTTTTATCGATTCCTGTGTTTAGTGTATCTAGTCCCTGATAACTGATTTTAAACAAGATTATCAACTTATTTTAGCTCAACTTTTATGGTTTGAAGATTACTCTGAGTGATTTTTTTCTATTAGTTTTGACATGCACCGACTGGGTACACGATTTACCCAGAGCTAAACTACTTGGCCCGGATTGTGTATTATTTACAGTGTAACTTTTAGATATACAATAGAAAGTATTGTCACAGAGAACCAATCACATTTCCTGATAGTCACCATGCATTCCATACAGACAGACATATTTATGGAATCACATATCTGCCAATCAGCTGTATGCTGTCATGAAAGCAATGGCAGTATAAAACACATGCTTAGAGGACAACATGCATAATTATCTTGTGAACAGGTAATGGATATGAGCAAGAAATGACCTAAGAAATATTTGCAACATGTCATCTTAGAACATATAAACAAAATCCTGGGCTTACCTGGGATGTGTCAAGAAAAATATTTTCAAAGGACAATTGGTACAAGCAGCAAAAATGTGTTCTGACTTTAACAATTTCACAATTTAAGTTAATAATTTAACAAAAATGTTCCTACACAGAGGATATCCTATTTATCTATTGTCCACCATTCAGGATGATCTATCGAAAGACTGGGGTATGAAATGTATACCTCTATTAAGTTCGGACAGGGGCAGTAATATACCTACTATTTTGATGGACTGTTCTTCAAACAAACCTTCATATGCCAACAGTTTAATGATAAACACCACGGACAAACAAAACTGCAAAATTCACAAAATCATGAATGCAAGGGCTGTCACTTTTTACTGCCATTTATTTAAAAATAAACGCTTTCATCTTTACACAATACAAAAGGCTTCTTTGCATCTGAAGAAGTCTTTTGTATTGTGTAAAGACAAAATCACTTATTTTTCAATAAATGGTGGTAAAAAGTGACAGCCCTTGCGTTTATATTTTTGTGAATTTAACAGTTTAGTGATCACACATGGTCCACATTCTAGAGATGTGAGAAATAGTATAAATAAAAATTGGAACATTTTTAAGGTAGATCAGCAGATTCATAAAACATTGGTTAATACTCCTGAGTTTGTTTATAAGACAAGTAGCAACATGAAAAACCTTTTTGAATATCACATTAATATTGTTACTATGAAGCAATATATGGTAAGAAGAAGATGCAGGGCTTGTAACCAGTGCAACTATATTATTGAGCAAAGAAAAATTACTGTGGGGATACCTTTACAAAATATTCCCCTTGCAGATGTGAATATTGGTTCCAAAGGTTTTAGTTTACATAGCTTTATGTTCCAGTTGTTCAAGCTTTTATATTGGCAAAACTGAAAGGCATTTTTGCACAAGGATCCATGAAGATAACTGTGCTATACTAAAATGTAATGCCAGCAATTGTTTGTTCAAGCACTCATTAAAATGTTTCAGTTTTACTAAATTTAAGTTTGGTATGATGGGCATTGTTCCTAAAGATTCACAGGGGTGTTTCATGGGAGACTAAAATAGAACTCAGTGAGCTTGTTTGGCAACTTAAACTAAATGCATCAGAACATCTTGGGTAAAATTAATAGATTTCTATTTCTTCTCTTTTTAAACTCAGAGCTGCTCAACTTTAGTGTTGCAATTTTTTCAATGTCATCATTTATCTAAGAAAAAACACTGCTATGTGACAAAGTGTCACTGCTCTCAGTAGGAAGGAACAAAGTACATGTACAAAGCCAATGTGAAAAACAGCGCTGCCACTGACATGTAGAGACACAATAATATTGACACAGTGTACTCTGAGCACAAATGCATGGGGTTTTCAAGTAACTACTCAAGATCACAAGTTAAGCTTCTGTGTCTGAAATGCAAGCACCACATGTCCATGTTGAGGTACAACTAAAACAATGCACAGTTAAATGGATGACATCACCACTGTTTATAAACTGGATGTTTATGATAACAAATGTCCGGATTGCACAATAATACTGTACAGATTTCCATCATATATGCTCTTCCAGAACAGTATACAAAGTATGAGGGTGAAAGACACACCCACTGCTGGACACAACCATCCTACATATGTACTTGCACCATGTACAAATCACACTATCAAATGTATGCAACCCAGGAGGATACACACTTCAAATGTGGCATATTGCAGGTATATTAGCACTATGTAATCGTTGTGTGGACAAAGTGATATTCTCCTTGGTGATACCATGAATTACTAGTGTCACAGAGTGCCACTGTAATTCTATCCAATAATTAGATGGACGTATAAAGATAGTCATGAGGTGACCAATGGTATATGGCAATAAGTGTCAAACTATTAAAGCAGAGATAGAATCGGACCACCTACCTATCCATTTTCAGCATCTATAATGCATGTTATCAACAGACAGCACTACAGGAATACTGACCACAACTGTGACAGAAAGCATCTATGAAGGGATGACATCAGCAGTGCATTGCCAAGGAGATTTATCTGGCAAAATTATTTTTATAGCCAATTAGGGCTTGTAAAACTTGTCACTATATATGTGTGTAAAAAAGTCATGATTGCCTTGGCAATCACACATGCAGATGTTAAGCACTGCTGTGGTTGAACTTTCTAACTAGCTATGTACATGTTATTGACAATACTTTCATACTTGCAGGCACAACAGTAGAAGTCTGACATTAAAATAGCTTAACTTATGGTCCAATGACCAGCACTACAGGAATACTGACCACAACTGTGACAGAAAGCATCTATGAAGGGATGACATCAGCAGTGCATTGCCAAGGAGATTTATCTGGCAAAATTATTTTTATAGCCAATTAGGGCTTGTAAAACTTGTCACTACATATGTGTGTAAAAAAGTCATGATTGCCTTGGCAATCACACATGCAGATGTTAAGCACTGCTGTGGTTGAACTTTCTAACTAGCTATGTACATGTTATTGACAATACTTTCATACTTGCAGGCACAACAGTAGAAGTCTGACATTAAAATAGCTTAACTTATGGTCCAATGACCTGAGTAGATGCATAATGTGGTGGATCCTAGCCCCTGATAAACAACTGATTGTGACTTGTTCCCTGGTGAGAGAGACATCTGTGTGTCTCACAATGGAGTGTCCAAAGAACAGAATGCTGGATTGTGTGGTTTACTTTATTGGCTTAGAAATAGGGGCTCCATGAGATGTGTCTGCATGTGTTGATGTGAGTGTTGTTTTGAAAGACTGCATTCGAGACTGCTGAGGGTATTTATTATTTGTACTTCATCTAGGAGATTTTTGGGTCTTAGGAAGGTTACATTTAAGTGCCTCAGCATATGTGGGACTATGTGTCTGCTTTGAATTGGGTGTGATGGGTGCAGCATGTGTATTACTGACAACTTTATTTACATTAGAAGTGCTTATATGTGAGAGTTTTGCCTCCAGTGATAATGTATAAATATATCTCTCGCATACCATGTCAGTTGTCAGTAAACATGAGACAATTTCTACATTACCTCAGGATGCCCATATCCACCAAGTTGGTAATAGAGATAGTGTGAAAGTTCATATCCATGGTAACTGATCATTGTTTATTGATTAGACTGTTGGAGTGAGAATTTAAAGTAATGTCAGGAGTATCTGGTTTGCAGCTGTGGGGGCAGTGCTTGCCACTGCAGATTAGTTGTTGTTTGTGCAACTAGGCATTGGAGAAATTTCAGTGATGCCTTTACAAGAAAAATGTCAAATCAAGGTGTCTGCATCTATACAAGGTACTGTGAGACAGTTGAGGGGGGCCTAATAAGTAGACGCTGATGATTTATGGATGAAGTATGTTTGTGTCTTTCGGCCTTTCCTGGTTAGGGGTCGCCACAGCGGATCTCCGGTCCGCTAATGATTGGTAGTGGATTTTTACGTACTGGGTTACCAGCCCTGATGCACAACATTCAACTAAGGCACACCTCATTCATGTATGCCTCCACACAGAAGACACTCTAGCTGAGAATTGGATGGGACAACATCTTGCTATGAGGCGGCAATGCTACCGCAGCACCACCACCGCAGTCATTTATGGATGAAGTATATAGGTAGATATTCTGAAGTTAGAAGCAAATGAAGTGCTGCTTACTGAAAAGAAAGAATTAGCTTTTCAGGAATAATGAAAAGAGGCATTGCCTGAATGGCTTCTGCTTGGCTACTACTGGTGCTGGTCTCACCACAGCTTCACACTGCTGGGATACAATGCTCCTTTGCTTCTTCTCCTTTCACCAGAAGCAACACAGTATCACCAATCAAAAGATAAGAAGCAGAGCAGAGGCTGTTTCATGATCCACAGTCTTGTCCCAGATGATGCAAGGATCAATAGCCTTGTTGTAGCCTTTTCCTGGTAGATGCTGTTAATAGTGACCAGACCAATTAGGAAGGCCAAACACAGACACTCACTGCTCATCCAGAAACAGTTAGGAATCAATGCACTCTGCTCATTCTCTCACCAGGAGTAAAACAAAAGCACTAATCCCAAGATGACTACTGAAAGGCAGAATGTGGGCTCTCCAATAATTGGTGGTCTTGGACTAGATGTTGCAGATTTTAAAGGTAAGATGGAAAAATGGGATAGCATCCTAAGATTTGCAGTGTGCACTAAGCAGTTAGACATGAAATGGTAACTTAGCTATCTAAGTGGAGTGGCACTAATTTTAAAAGAGCAAGATAGATTGGAAGGAGGCAGGCACTTTGTATTCTGGTTCTGTGGAATACAGTGGGATGGCCAATAAATTTAAATAGTTTAAGGGGAGTGATTTCACAAACTGATATTTATTTGCTTACAATAGCCAATGAAAGAGGTGGGGGAAGGAGATATGTGGTCAAATTAACATAAAGGGCAGGCAACAAGAAAGACATTTGACTTTAAGGACACACCACTACTTGGGTGAGACGGTGGGGGAAAACTTAATTTCTGTATGACTCACAAGGGAAACAGCTGTGGTCTCTTTCCTAGTTTAAATATGCAGTTAAATGCAGAATACTAGTAAAACACAGTATAAAGAAAATAAATCATAATATACAAAATAGAAGTCAATGAAACAATATAAAATACAAGAATGCCAAAACAAAATCTTTTGTCAGCATGACCTCACCAGTGGGTTTCATAGAGGAAGTCACAATAACATTACGGATAAGGGAGGGTTGAGAAAATTTTAAAATTATTCTCGGGGGAAGTGGTTCCATCATCAAGTTATACACACAGTCTCATGTGCACACACACACACACACACACACACACACACACACACACACACACACACACACACACACACACACACACACACACACACACACACACACAAGTCTTTCATGCTGAATAGTAAACCTCCTACCTATCCATACCTCTCAACATCTTAACGCATGAAATTTGGACAAAGCCATAAGTAAGGGACAGAGTCTCAACAATAGGGACAATTTTTAAATATTGCTTTTACAAACTTAGAAAGTTGAAAGAATAACACATTTTGCATTAGCAAATGTCTGTCATTATTTTCTGTTTTCAATATTCAATGATTTGCCATAAAAACACAATTTTATAAGAAACAGACCAAAAATATGTGGCAAAAATCTGGACATTCTTTGGAAATCTAGACAGTTAAGAGGTATGTACACATCTAGTTTACTCAATCATGAGAGCAATGCGCTAGTACTAAGAGCCACAGAAGAGGTCTGATTCTGAAGGTAGGTTTTACACTTTTGTCAGGATGACCTTATCAGTATGTTTCATAGAGGATGTTTCCATAACATTATGGAAAAGGGAGCTGTGAGAAAAGTTGACTGGATTATTTCTCAAAGAAGGTAGATTTACCACACAATAATGCACCCTCCCCCCACACACACACATCTGCCATGTCAGGTATTAAACATCCTACCTATTTAGCTTATACAATCTTAAAAGTAATGTACTAGTCATAAGTGCCCCAGGGGTATATGCACAACACCTATATTAAATTGGGTATTGAAATATTTGCAGAGGTCAGTGCTTGGAAGAAATAGTACCTTGCTTCACAAGTCATGTAACAAATGCATATGCATGCACAGGACAACATAGCACAGCTATGATTTTTACATGTAATGACATACCTTAATAATGCAATGTACAGACTGTCCTTAATGTGCATCATGATACTGTGAGGGACATTGACATGTTACACATGATGGGATGACATGTACATTGACTGTTGTACACCAGTAACTTATCAATTAAACATTCCTGTGACTTCCTGCCAAGATGCATGCACACTTTTATTGTCTCACACTTACACTATGAGCTTTGGCAGGACATGCATGGAAACCTGACATAGGGCAGCTCACTGCAGAATGACTGTGATGGATGTGGTTAGAATAGGTTATCCAGGGTGGTTTCAGGTACTGTAATCATACACTGAAATGTTAGACTTGGCACATTAGTTAGCAGCACCTATGCTGTGCTGTGTCAACTCCCACATAAAGATTATTACAAGACAATAGGTAGTAGGCATATTAGTGTAGCAGCAGGATAAAGTTGTGCTAAAGAAAAAACTTATATGTACTGAAACAGTAGTCATACAAACATAATGACATATGTTGTAATCCACATGTATCTGAACATTTTCAGCATACCATTAAATGATTCAAATCTGAGTGTTATTTTTAGCACAATATGTAGAATGTATATTTATGAAATGTTAATAGTTGACAGCAGAGTTCAGCAAACATGACTGTATGTCACTGTTGAGAACTGTAATCCATGCATCTAACTATTCATCTTGTTTAATTTACAGTAAATTGAATAAACATTGCTTAGCAGAGAGGCGTAAAGTGCGACAGAGTAATGTGGACGAAGGCAATCAGTTTCAAATGTATTGATATAAGCATTTTACTCCCATTTAGCATTAGTTACATTTGCTGTCCACCACTAAACATTTGACATATGCAGAGGTGGAAGAATAATGAAGAAGAAGGGGGATGATACATCATCAGGGTAACATGGAGGCAGGGACAGAGTTATTTATCAATGAAGAAGAATAATGGTCCCTTACAACAATCTGTAGCCAACAGTACAATTACCAGATCAAAAACAGTCAATATCAATTAGCTGATGGCTGGGATAGAACCCATGACATTTAAAAAAATTCTTAATAAACATTAGACCATTAGTATACTGCACCAGAAAAAATACTACTTCCCAACATTAAAATAGCAGTATTGAAGCACACTGCAAAAGTATGGAAGAAGGAGGGTCAAACACAGAAAGTTACAGAGAGATGCAGAGATGAATGGCACATATATGTTTTGTAGGACATTTAGGAACATCTGTACAGTGTGCTAGTCTTACTTATAAAATTATCAGTAATCAGCCCTGCACTGTACAAAAAACTGATGGCTGTAGGTGTAAGTAAGGGGTATGAGACTACAATAACCATGAATACCTAACCAGGATAAGGTTGGCTATCCACTTTTTCACATCAGTTTATAATTTTACACTGAATTTCATCACTTTGCATAGTCACCATAGCAGTGATAGGTGAACCAATGGAATAATGTTGCATGGCCAATTTAACTGAATCAATTGTGTTAGGTTGACACATAGGTGAAGTAGAGCGCTATATATGGGGTGTAATTTTTTGTCGGACAGGTGACAATTTTTATTTTTCTTAATTTTGGGAGAGAGAGTGATGTTAAGAAAGGCATTTAGGAATGAGAGAGTCATGTAGGTAGGGTATATTCAAAAGTATCTACAGACATACAGGACATACAAGACAAACCTACATACCTTGCTCTCTGCCCTCTTTGGTATTTTCTGTTATGCTTCGGCTCTCTTAGTCATCTTATCTTGGTAATTACCTGTTACTCAATCTTAAAAATATGTCTACTTATATACTACCTGTATAGCCTTCACTAACTCTGATTACACTGGCTACTTACTACTTACAAACTTACAGACTCTGCATATTGTTTTTGTACTTATCTTAAGTGAAAGGACAACGTAAGCTCTGTAAATTTATTTACTTATTAACCAAGTTAGTCCAACTGAGTTTGCAAACAAACCCATTTTCAGTGGAGACTTGAGGGGAAAAGCCCCATCAAACATAAGTAAAGATAAAGTGACAATATACAAATATTAAATAATCACAATACAAAATAATTGTAAAAAAAGAAAAGGTTATTCACTATTTGCATTGCACTGATAGCAAGCAACCCATTTTCAGTGGAGACCCAAGGGGAAACAGCCCCAACAAGCATAAACAAAGATAATCATACAGGACAAAAACTATTAAAAACAACAATGCAAATATGAAATTAATTATAAAGAGAAAAACGAAAGAAGAAAATGTGACCATTAAGGGTTACACTGATAGCAGTGGTCTAACTATAGTACATACAAGAGTAAAAAAATGATAATCATTGTTCAAAAGAATGAAAATATAGATACATTGATAGGAAGTGGGGGAAAAGATAAATAGTGTGGAGAATGGGAGGGGGAGAGAAAGGAGGGGGGCTGTAGTAGGGCTATAGTAGTAGAGCTGAGGGTTTAGGAGGTTAGCTTAAGCAGAAGTTCCTAACAGAGAAAGAAAGTTAGGAGATGCAACAGGTTGTACAGTAGGACAGACTAAGACTATGTGTGGTCAAGGCAATGGTATAATTTCAAGTTTAGTAGGTGGGATTTAAGCTCCTTTTTAAAACATGGAATGGAAAGGTTGGATCTAATACGGAGAGTGAGTTTGTTCCAATTTAGTGAGACAGAGTGTTTGTAAAGTAGTTTGCCAATATTCCTTTTGGGTTATTAAACTGAGAGAAGATGCTGATCAGCACTCTGGAGAGGCCAGGGTGGGGGGGGTAGAGAGTAACATGGAAGGCGAGAGCAGGGCAGGCAGAAGGGTTGTTGAGTATGAAAAAAGTAGTGTAGAATTGTGAGGAGAAAATGTGGAAATTCCAGCCACTGACGTTTGTTTAGTAAGAGACAGTGATGCAATAAAAGTGGTTGGTTTAGAATAAATCTGGCAATTTTGTTGTATGTTTGTTCCAGTTTCTACACTGAGATAGTTTGGATATTGATAAGGATGGGGGAATCATATAGAAGACTAAGTAAGAGAAATGCCTGCACAACAGTACATTTAGTGGCAGCAGTGAGGAATCTTTTGTTACTATAAAGTAGTCCAAGTTTTTGGTGTGTTTTTTTTGATAGCCTGCTGTATGTGCAAGTTAAACTTTAGTCAGTCATCAATTATTACCCCAAAAAGTTTGGTGTGTGAGGCAAGGGAGATAGTGGTGCCATCTAGGGAGGAAAGAGAAATGTTGGGTTTAAGGTGAGAAAGTGTCAGAGGTAGGAAGAGAAGGAGTTGAGTTTTCTTTGGGTTAAGGATTATTGGATTATTTCTGAGCCATTTTTCAACAGAGATAAAGGAATTCTGTGTTAGTGTGTGAAGTTCAGGGATAGTACTGGAGACATATAAGAGAGTAGAGTTGTCTGCGTATTGTATTACAGATGAGAGACTGCAGGATGAATGTAGGTTGTTGGTAAAAATGTTGAAAAGGAGCGATCCAAGTATGGAACCTTGGGGTACTCCTGTTTGAACAGCAAGGAAGGGTGAGAAAGCCTGCTGCCATCTAACAGCTTGTTTTCTGTCATTAAGGTAGGATTGGAACCAGCCAAGAGTAGAAGGAGAGAGGTTTAGGTATGAGAGTGTGTTAAGAAGGATGGGATGAGACAGTGTCGAAGGATTTAGAGAGATCAAGGAAAAGACAGGAGACAAGGAGGTTGTTGTCCCTTGCTTCTTCAACTTTTAGAGTAAAGGATAGTAAGGCAGTTGAGGTACTGTGTTTAGGGTAGAAACCATGTTGCGTGGGGGTGAGGAGAATTTTGTGAATGAGACAGGACAGTAGTTGATTATGTATACATTTTTCAAGGATCTTAGAGAGCAGTGAGAGAATAACGATTGGTCTATAGTTAGAGGGTTCAACAGAGTTGCCACCTTTGTGCAGAGGAGTGGTATAGAAGGATTTCCATATTTCCGGTACTGTAGATTCCTGAATGGAGCAGCTGATTAAGATAGATACAGGTTATGCAATAGAGTCAGCAGCAATTTTCAGAAATTGAGGGGGGAGTTTGTCAGTGGATGGAGAGCATGGTTTTAGTTTAAGAGGCAAGGAGTTGATATATTTAGTAGAAGCAGGATGCAAGGTAAAAGGCTGAGAGACAGAGGAGCATAGAGGTTTAGGGGGAGGTGAGGGTGACACAGGTGAGTTGAGATGAGCAAAATTACCAGAGGGTAGAAGTTTAGAGATGTTGTCTATGAAGTGTTTGCTGAGTAAGTCTGCAGTTTCAGAGGGAAAATGATATGAGAAAGGGTTAGGGATGGTAGGAGAACCAGTGTGGAGCGGGGAGTTGATAGTACTCCAGAATTTTTTGTGATCATTTGGGTGAGAGCTTTGAAAATGAGTGAAATATTAGTATTTATCCAAAGTAATAAGTTTTTTTACACGATTTATGTTACTTATAACTTTGGAGAAAGGTGGAAGTTTTAGTGGTTTGCCATTTTTCCATAGAGCATCTCTTTCATGCATCAAAGCATGAGTAGTTTGGAGAGCCAGGGTGCAAAATTAGATTTGATTCTGATTTTCCAAGTTGGTGCAAGAGAGTTTAGAACATCAAGGAAAATGTGGTTGAATTTAGTAACAGCATCATTGAGAGGGAGAGTTTTTAGGAAAGACCAGTTGATGGCAGAGAGTCTATAGTTAAAGGTTTCAGGGGAAACATTAGTCAGTTTCCTACAATACATGGGAGAGATGAGGAGAGTGCCTTAAGATAGAGATGGAAAAATTATCACTAATAGAGTCAGGGAAGTTAAAAGGGTTACAATAGTTGTTTGGAGAGTTGGTCAAGATCCAGTCAATTGTGGAACCAGTAGCGTTTTTTATTGTTGTGGGTAGGGGTAGTGATCAGTTGTGAGAATCCATACAAGGTTTTGAAATGTTGGGGTGAGTCACCAATAAGGGAGTTCCAATCTATATTAACATCTCCAAGAATGATGGTTTCATAGACGATGGAGGTGTTTGTCCAGGAGAGTATATGTTCAAGGATAGGGATGTTTTTACCTGGGGGATATAGATAGAGGCAATAGCAAACTTCCCATAGTTATTGACGTGGCAGTCTAGGAGCAGTAGTTCAGCAGGGGAGAAACTAGGCAGGGTAATGTCTATAAGTGTTATTGTCAGTGAAACAGTGTACACGATAGCCACCCCACTGCTTTTTTTGGGTGTCCTATCAAACCTATAGATATTGTATTGAGGTGGGAGAAATTCAGAGGAATTGATATGAGGTTTTAGCCAGGTTTTTGATAGGGCCAGATTTGTGTTGGGCCAACCATTAGTGAATTTCGGACGTTTTGTTGTTTAGACTTTGGATGTTCATTGCAGAGATAGAGAGATGTTTGAGGATGGATATATTTGAGAATGTTTTTAGGGGGACAGCAGATGAAGGTGGAGGGGGAGTGGAGAGAGAGGAGAGACCAGGATTGGGATGGATGTCCTCAGAAACCAGAAGAGCAAAAACCAGATGGAAAAGGTGAGGGTGGTCAGTAAGGGGAATATGGTACTTGAGATTGAGCTTAGGAGTAAGAGCGGGGTAGGAGACTAATTTAAATTTAAGACATTGAAAGGGGAAGAGACAGAAAAGAGAGGGGGGCAATAGTCATTGGAGCTTGGTTATATGTTGGAAGAGGTTTTGGAAAGGTGGGGGGGGGTAATTTTTACTGTTCCAACTTGAAAGTGTTAATATTTTGTTTATAATACTATTTTACTTACAATGTTATTGTAATTTTGTGGAGCTTTTCTCCCCACGCCTCTACTAAAAAAGGGCTATCAACTCAGCTGCACAAACCCAGTCAACAAATGTGAAATAAATAAATAAATAAAAACAGGGATAGTGATGGAGACAAAATGGTGAGGGACACCATGACTGGGGACAGGTAGGGGACATTGGAGGTTCACCCTCATCCAGCATGAGAACAGTGAGGATCTAGTCCTCACCCTCAGAACCATCATCCCTGTCTACTGCAGCAGCTCCCTGGGTCAGTGCCAGATGTGGCATCATCTTTGCAATGTAACATAGGACTCTTTCATCCCTGCTGATATGTGCACTGAGATCCCTCTCCATAATATCCTCCACCATCCCTGTCAGCTTGTCTCAGGTGACAAAATCATCACTTCTATTAGTAATGCTTCCAGATGGTACCACTGCACCAGCAGCTGGGGCAGAGCTACCTGACCTACTTGGAATAGGTAGGGGAGGGGTTGTGGAGGCAACACTGACAGATTGTGACACTGAAGGGCTTGCTGTCTATGCTGCCAACTGTGGAGGGATGGCAGGCCAATCCACAATGGTTGGTGTACCTCTCTGTGCTATTGATTAATATGCATCAACAAAGTATGCAAACAGCAGATTGTTAGGGAATTACAGCCCCTTGTTCCAAAATGTATTTTATTATTTATTTTACATTTGTTAACTGGGATAGTTCACTGGACATAGGTCCATTTTCAGTGGAGGCCCGAGGAAAAAAGCACCATAAGTAAAAAAAAAAAAACACAAACATTATATAGCGTATGACACATTTAGCAAAGTAAAATTTCAGACAAAATTAGTCAAATATATTAGTATATAGCATATTACAAATTTTGCATGGAAAATAAAGTCAAAAACATATATACATAACTCAAGTAACTAAAATGGACATAACAACATTATTAGTCCAAATAAAAACTACATCACTACTAGAAGTTCAAGCATAAGGGAACACTAATATAATTGCTGGAGTGAGCAGCTGGATTGGTTTGTTAAAGTGTAAAACAGAACACAGATCTCAAATTATATTATATTGTGTGTGTGTGTGTGTGTGTGTATATATATATATATATATATATATATATATATATATTTACACAATCCTAGGACAATGACCTATTAAAACACCATGAGGTATAAAAATTTTCAGGACAGATTAGGAGTGGTGAGCATAATGAAGGAGGGTCTAACGTGGTGTAGTACAGGAGCAGAACCAGCTATTAATGAGATGAGTTTTTAAAGATTTTTTAAACTGTGTGAAGGTAGTGGTAGTAGGTATATGACTGGGTAGTTTGTTCCAGATTTTAGTTACATAATTTGAGAAGAGGGAGTCCCCTGCTGTATTATTAGATTTAGTAACAGTGAGCATAAATTTGTTACTGGATCACAAAGTCCTGTTATTGCTGTGGGGAAAAAGTAGGTTTTGTAATACAGGATTTTTTTCAGGTTGATACATAATTCTATGTGCCAGAGAGAGATTATTGTAGTGTAACAGTTGGGGAAGTTCAAGCCAGTTGCGCTGTTTCAGGGATGAGCAGTGGTGAGATCTAAAAGGAGAGTCTGAGGGGAATCTGGTGACTTTGTTGTAGCAGGAGTCAAGCTTAGCTAGGTCTGATTTTATAAGGTTGGTAAGAATTGGGGAGGCATAGAGGAGGGTAGCAACAAGGTGAGTGTGGGCTATGGTTCCCTTAGTTAGTTGGGTAAGGAATTGTTTATATTTATAGAGGGTAACTAGTTTATTGTGGACTTCCTTGATGGTCTGGGAGATGTGAATATCAAATCTTAGATTGTTATCAATCTCTACACCAAGGAGTTTGGTGTGTTCTTTGGGGGAGATACTAGTTTTGTTGCTGGATATTATATGAAAGGTGGTAGTTGATGAGGTGGACCTAGTAGGTTTAAAAAGTAGTAATTTGGTTTTAGCAGGGTTTAGGATAAGTTGGATATTGGATAGCCATGATTCAATAGAGAGGAAAGATTCCTATGTTAATGTGTGAAGTTCCTATAGAGAGGAAGCTGCACAAATTAACGTAGAATCATCTGCATACTGTATGACAGATGCATTGGGAGTAGAGGAATAGAGCTTGTTGGTGTAGAGGGTGAAAAGTGGTGGGACTAATATGGAACCCTGGAGAACACCAAGAGTGACTGGAAGAAGGGGTGAGAGTTCTAGTTTCTACAGAACTGCTAGTTGATGGCCAGTTAGGTAGTTTTGGAAACAAGCTATGGAGGATTGAGAAAGTGCTAGTTCAGATAGTTCTTTGATAAGAATATCATGTCTAACCATATCAAAGACCTTTGATATGTCAAAAAAGGTGGCAGAAACAAATTTACCATTGTTTCTATGAGTGTTTACTGTATTGGTGAAGGACAGAAGGGAAGTAATGGTACTATGGAAGGGGCAAAAGCCATGCTGAGCATTTGACAGGAGTTTATGTGTATGTATGTAGTCTAACATTTGGAAATGTACTCACATTTTAAGAATTTTTGCTAAAGGGGATAGTATAGTTATTGATCGGTAGTTTGTAAGTTCTGTGGAGTTGCCTCTTTTATGTAGAGGGATTATAAGAGATATTTTCCAAATTTTGGGGACAATGGCTTCTGAAAGGGATCTATCAATTAGAATGGCTATATGGTAGGCCAGTGCATTGGCAGTAGATTTTAGGAACTCCCCTGGTAGTTTGTCAGCAGCCAGTCTAGTGGGTTTAAATTTTTTGAGCTATTTGTTTATCCTAGCTCTAGAGGCAGGCTAGAATTGAAAGGAGCTATTATTTGTGTGAGGAGTGAAGGGTTCCGAGAAGGGGGGGTTGTGTTGGTTTTTCTGTTGGTTGGCTAGAGTTAAGATTGTCTCTGTAAAAAAATGTTAAATTGAATAGCAGTGCTATCTGAGTTATTTGCTAGGGTGGGGGATGGAGTCCCACTTTTGTCTGGTAGTAATAATTTGTTACTGGCTGCCCAAAATGTTTGAGGGTGATGTTGGTGCTTGATTTGAAGTCTGGAGTAGTAATTAATGTTTTCAAGTTTTACTAACTTCTTAGCTTTGTTCCTAAGCTCCTGATATTTTTGTTTTGCAGCTGGGGACCTGGCAATATGCCAGTGACCCCATGCTTTGTCTCTGGCTTTAAGGAAGAGTTTGGTTTCTTTTATAAGCCATGGATTAGGATTCACTCTGATTCTTATGGTTCTGGGGAGGCATGAAGATTCAGTATACCTAGAAAGGTGACATTAAATTAGGTAACTGCCTCATTTAATTCGAGGAATTTCAGGGGTGCCCAGTTGCAATGTTTTAGTTCTACATTGAAGTTGATGGAGCTAAAGTTCTTTTTGTTTGTAATGGATTGGTAGACAGTGTCTTTGGGGTTGTGATTTACATTGTTGTAGTAGGAAGATGGGCAGATGGTCATTTAGACCATCTGGTAGGCATCCTACAAGAGAGGGGTGGCATAGTTTATTAGTGAGAATCCAGTATAGGATTGATTCCTTATTTGTTGCCTTGTCAATTTTTGATGGTGTTTGGATGGTTTGGGTAAAGCCATGGAGATGAATATGATTTGTTGGGGTGGGAGAGTTACAGGATAGCCAACAATATTAAAATCACCCAAAATGATAGTTTCATTTTGGAGAGATAAACAGGAACAATGAAGTAGGTTTTCTAGAGTGGGTATATTGTTGCCTGGAGGTATATAGCATCCAATTATGTTTATTAGTTTTTTGGAGTTTAGGTTCAGTTGAGTGAACACCATTTCTGCATTGTCCACGGAAGGGTATTTTAAGTTTAATGTTTGTACTGTGAGGTGATTCCTAAAAAAGTATAGCAATGCCACCATCTTGTTTGCCCTTTCTATCCTTCCTTAGGATGTTGTATCCTGGAGGAATAATTTCATTGTCATCGATGTGTGGCTTTAGCCAAGTCTCAGTTAGGACCACTATGTCTGGCAAGTATAGTGAGAGACAGGCATGCAGGTTGTGGATTTTATTGGAGATACTTCTAAAGCTTATATTTAGAAATAGTAGGTCAGTTGTTTTTCTAGCAAGTTGATTTAAGATATTGGGGAGATTGAGAATTTGAGGAATGGGGTGGTTTGTAGGAGGAGCTGGTCTAGGGTTAGGATGGACATCCCCACAGCGAGATAGTATAGAGGCAATGTAGATCATGGAAAGCAAGAGTTTTGTGATTTGCCTATTCAATTTAGGGACGGTTTGATATAGTAAGGGTGAGGAAGTATTTTAAAATCAGAGTAGTCAGTGGGTGATAGGGTGAAGAGAGAGGAAGAGATGGAAATATGAGATTGACTGGTATTATAGTGAAAGGCAGCAATAGTTGCATAATGTGAGGTTACTTGTACGTGGGTATGGTAAGAAGTGAGAAGAGAAAGAGTTGATAGGATAATAAGAGAAGCAATTTTTTCTACCAGAACAAACTGACTAGTACTGCAAACAGGCAGTTGCCACCTTTTTAGAGTGAAAAAGAATAGGAGTACCAAATCAGACTATTGAATCTCCAACGGCTCTCATTGCCATTTCACCAACACTTTTGAGACAATTTCAAACATTGCTGTCCCTCGTTATGGTAATTTATTTGAGAAGCCAGTCCTGAGTAATTCCCCACTTGATTATTTCCCCCTCTGGATCACAATAGTTACACTGTACCAACATCTAAATATGTGGGCAACTGTTTGATTAATTCCACACTGGATTTCAATAGTTACTCTGTAATAGCATCTAAATGTGTGGCTACGTTTTGATCAATTCCCCACTAGTTTGAATAGTTACGCTGTACTAGCATCTAATTTGAGAGCTACATTTTACCTGTGCGGCTCCCTCCCCAATAGACTCACAAAGAGTGTTATTTGCTGTGTACTGCCCTGGCATTTAAGTTTATCTATGTTTTTGCAAAGGAATGTCTTACTGCTAGTTTTATATTAATTAAGCTGCTAGCATGTGCTGTGTGTAATATCAATGTTTAGTCGCTAAAGAACTGCTTTGTTGCCTTACATTTATTTTATCAACTGCTTAGAACTGTGATAATCTGCTTGGTTGCTGTGCATAGTCTATTAACTGAATGAAAGAAAATGCACCGAGCTAGCACACTGAGAACGTTTATTAATAGACAAAACAGAAAACAGAAAATGGTGAGCGCTTTCACAACATAAAGTTGCTTCATCAGACAACAGTAAAAGGCTTGCACTCTATTTAAATAGTCAAATATCCATTACTCAATTAACTAATTAGGGTTAGCAAGCTGTAAACAATCAAATTCAAGAGAAGCTTACCACAGTGAATCCTACAATAAAGATGCACTATGCATATAATGTTACACACAAAGTTACTAAGCATATATAACCACACTATATACAGTGTAAAAAACCATGTACATACATATATAAGATAAAACAACGACAGTAAGACATATAAGAAACTACTAAAAACATCTAAAATATCTTCTAAAAGATCTAAAAATCAGTGCATGAGTGGTTGAGCCTTCAAAAAGGGAACCAAAATAGTGGCAGCATTCAACCCAGGAAACTTCTCAGCGTTAAGCTTCAGTATCCATTTTTGCTCATGCCCCTCTGTAATATTTTCTATGTCACCACCCCTAGGGTTCGTATAAATATGTTGCAAAACCAAAAATTTAAAAGAATGTGAACGATCATTAGACATAATGTGACAGGCCAGAGCACTGGATTGTTTACAGTTGGTAATGTCTCTCACATGTTCTAAAATACGATCTTTCAACATTCTATTCGTTTTGCCTACATAATAATCATGGCATTGTTGACAAAAACAAAAATAAACAACATCAGTGGTTCTACAATCTGAATATTGATTAGAATGTAACGAAAAATGCCTGGTAGGATGCACATAATTATTTTTGTTATAAACAAACTGACAAGCGCTACAGTTCCTACATGGAAAAGTTCCACGGCGAACAGAGTGAGTTAACTTTTTGCGTGTTTCCCCATGGCAAAGGTGTTGTTTAAGTGACTTGCTATTCTTAAAACTGAAATGTGGAATCAGTCCAACCTTGTCTACAAGGCCAGGAACTTCTTGTAAAAGGTACCAGTATTTCTTTTTTTTTAAAAAATAATTTTTTATTTTTGTAATAAAACCATGCATACTTATGATGGTACAAGCAATGAGAATTACACCAATAATACTCATGTAATGGTTTGCAACAATATTAGTACAAAAAGGGGACAAAAAGGCATGTTTATATTGAACTTAGAAAAAGTACAATATCTTGCAGTATGCATAGTACACAAACTAACAACCAAAACCCAAACTGAACAATATTTACAAAGCTACCAGTATTGAACAGGGGAGGAAGCAACAGTGTCACTATTTATACGGTTGGATAATAGCAGCCCTACTTATGGCTTGTAGTAGGAGAGAAAAACCCCTCAGAACAAGGGATATAGTATGTAGGGAGAGAAAGAAGAAAAAGGACAAAGGGAAGTTTGTAGGTTAACCATAGCTTAGTCACATAGGATTACTTCAAACAGGCTTTTCCAAAGTTTACTGAAGTAGGCTCTCTTCTTAGGTCCATTTATGATGAACTTCTGGGCCGAGATATATTTGATGGCCATAGCTTTAAATCCCCGCCAACATAATTTGGTGCGATCCAACCAGTTATAGGTGATGTAGAGTTTTATGAGGAAACAAAGCATTATTAGGATATGGATATGAAATTTAGGCAGACCATGAGGGGGAATATTTAGAATAGCCGTTTCCCATGAAAGAGTGGAGCTATAGTAGCCCATTTTTTTGAGACGCACTTTGAGAGAACACCAAAGTTTGTGGGAGTTGTTGCAGTGCCACATAATATGTAGAAGGTCAGCTCTCGCACCTGAACAGCATGTACATAGCGGAGAGCTATTAGAGTTAAATTTGTTAATTTTTGCAGGGGTAAGGTAGGCGTTGTTATTCAACATCAGTTGAGTGTAAAGGAATTTCTTGAAGGGGGATAATTCAATGCTAGTTTTTATGGCTAGTATTTTTTGATCCTCTGTAATAGGGGGGTTTTGATTGTCCCAGTATTTGAAAAATAAGCAGTTTCCTTTGTAGAGTAGTGGGTGTAATAGTTTGTATGACGAAGAAACTGTTTTTTTATTACTAGCCAGTGTATTAATAATTAGGTTTAGTTTATCCATTAGCTGTATATCAGGGACTGTATTATTGATTTGTGAAGAAATAAGTTCCCTGAGTTGACGTAGTATTACTGAATACTTGTTGTTAACCTTGAGGGTTAATCGTAGTTCGGCAAGCGACAGGGATTTATGTTTAAGAATATCCCATACTTTAAGGTCTTTGATGCGGGGGAAATCAGCAAGATCTATCGTCTTGTTGTTGATTTTAAGATTTGGGTTGAGGTGTATTGGTTGAAAAAAGGGTAAAATGGGTTGAAGATTAATGTCCTTAATCAGCTTTTGAAAAAGTTTTATTTGATATTTCAGTAAAGAGAATAGTTTTAAGCTATTCAAAGAAGTGGATGATAGGAAGGGAATGGCCTTAGGATTAATTTTGTTGGATAGGATATGTCTGTGCCATATCTTTAACCACGCTGGGTAGTGAGTTTGGGCTTTGTTGTTCATGTTTACAATGGACCATAGTCTATTAGAGCTAATAATCAGATAATAAAGCTGAAAGTTTGGAAGGCCCACCCCGCCTTTCTCCTTGGGGAGACTTAACTTGGAAGAAGAAATCCTGACATTCTTAGGGAACCAGAGAAATTTGATCATTGTTTTTTCAAACTGTGAAAAGAGGTTGTTTGATATAATTATATTTGTCGCACTAAATTGATACAGAAGTCTGGGAAGAATATTCATTTTCACAATAGCTACTTTTGAGAGAAAGGATAGGTTCAATAACTTCCACCTTTGTAGGTCTTGACAGATGATAGACCATGATTTTAGCAGATTATTTTGAAGCATAGAGGCTTGATTATGTTCAAAGTTGACGCCAAGGTATTTGAGACTGTATGTGATGAGGTACCAGTATTTCTTAACAACATCCACATATTGATTAATGTTGCTAGAAAACTGGAGAACCACTCTAAAGTCATTCTCAGCTGTGGCACTGTGTGTTGCATCTGCGATCGCTCTGTTGTGATTATAATAAGGTTTGCACCTAGTATCTCTAAGCTTCCAAGCATCAGATATTGCATTATCAATGTCTGCACTAGAATATCCTCTAGCCAGAAACTCAATTTTCAAGTTATTCAATGCAGCTACTGCATCATTGTCATTACTATGTAGCCTGAGTGTCCTAAAAACTTGCCCTCTTAACACATTCCTAGGAATGTGTCTAGGGTGCATACTAGATTTATGCAGCAATGTGTTCTTTCTAGTTCGTTTATGGTATATAGTACTGCGGAGATGATTCAAATCAGATTTACTGATTTTGACATCAAGAAAACTTATGTCAGTGGCTGAACTCTGGTGTGTAAACCTTAAAAAATCAGTTGTTGAATGCAAATAATCCAAAAATTGGTCTAGATCAGAGCCAGAGCCCTTCCATAACATAAAAGTGTCATCTACAAACCTAACATACCACAGTATTTGTCCAAAGAAAGGATTAGTGGCAGACAAAATGTTTTGCTCTTCCCAACTGACCAGTGCTAAGTTGGCGTAGCTATTGGCACAAGCAGTGCCCATTGCCACGCCAACTTTTTGCAGGAAAAACTGTTCTTGAAACATAACAATATTATTTTCTAAAATTATTTCTAATAGGGTGCAGATTAACTGTATCTTATTGTTAGTCAAAAGTTTGTGCACAGTAAGAAAATCTCTAATACTATCAACACCCCAAACATTTGGTATACTGGTAAACAGAGATTCTATATCCATGGTCACAAGAACAAATTCCTCATCTCTATCTATCGTCTCCATCCTATTATGTAGCCGCTGTAAGAACATCTTAGTGTCCTTTAAAATTGTATAACAGTTGTCCAGAAAACCACGTAAAGTCCCTTCTACATATATGGAGAGGGGCTCAGTACACCAGCCACTACCTGAAACAATAGGTCTTATAGGTGGAAATAACAAGTCCTTGTGAATTTTAGGTAGACCATATATCCTGGGAACAACAGGCTTATGAACAGTGAAATACTTAAAAAGTGAATCATCAATCAAATTAGTTATTAACAAGTCAAAAATTAGAAAAGAAACTTTATCTATGATGGCATTCACCATAGACTTAGAAATACGTTGATATGTGGTAGTATCAAGTAACAGTTTCTCCATTTGTGTAATGTATAAATCTTTATCTAAAACAACAATGCCGTCTCCTTTGTCGGCCTGTTTAATGATCAATGAATGTAGGCTTTTTAAATCTTGCAAAGCTCTGTACTCTCCAGTAGTCAGATTATAAAATGACATGTTACAAACAGATAGAGCATTCAGCTCCGTAAAAGCAATCTCACATGCATCAATAAAACGTTGAATACCTATGGGTGTAGCTGGAATAAAAGTACTAGGTTGTCTATACATACAGGCGTGGTTATATATATTGGTGTTGCCTGCAGAAAAAATACATTTTAGAGAGATTCCTACCCAAAAGTCTTAAATCTTTTAACATTTCTGCAGGATCAGCCCTCCTGGCAGGAATAAATGATAGACCTTTGTTAAGTAAACTGAGCTGTTCCATAGTTAAGTTAAAAGAAGAAATATTAAAGACTAAACCTGGGTCTATAGACGTCTCTTCTTGGATTGCTGGGCAGCGCCATCCATTATAGGAGCCCTGGGTGCTTTGTTGTTGTAGGTTAGACTTTTGGAGCGAGTCCTGAATGGCAGCGCTGGCCTCAGCGAGAAATCGCCCTTCTTTGAGCTGCCTAAAAAAACACTAGTATGTGCATCCTACCAGGCATTTTTCGTTACATTCTAATCAATATTCAGATTGTAGAACCACTGATGTTGTTTATTTTTGTTTTTGTCAACAATGCCATGCTTATTATGTAGGCAAAACGAATAGAATGTTGAAAGATCGTATTTTAGAACATGTGAGAGACATTACCAACTGTAAACAATCCAGTGCTCTGTCCTGTCACGTTATGTCTAATGATCGTTCACATTCTTTTAAATTTTTGGTTTTGCAACATATTTATACGAACCCTAGGGGTGGTGACATAAAAAATATTACAGAGGGGCATGGGCAAAAATGGATACTGAAGCTTAACACTGAGAAGTTTCCTGGGTTGAATGCTGCCACTACTTCGGTTCCCTTTTTGAAGGCTCGACCACTCATGCACTGATTTTTAGATCTTTTAGAAGATATTTTAGATGTTTTTAGTAGTTTCTTATATGTCTTACTGTCGTTGTTTATCTTATATATGTATGTACATGGTTTTTTACACTGTATATAGTGTGGTTATATATGCTTAGTAACTTTGTGTGTAACATTATATGCATAGTGCATCTTTATTGTAGGATTCACTGTGGTAAGCTTCTCTTGAATTTGATTGTTTACAGCTTGCTAACCCTAATTAGTTAATTGAGTAATGGATATTTGACTATTTAAATAGAGTGCAAGCCTTTTACCGTTGTCTGATGAAGCAACTTTATGTTGTGAAAGCGCTCACCATTTTTTGTTTTCTGTTTTGTCTATTAATAAACATTAAAAATAAGCTCAAGTATACCCAACAAAAGATACAACTCCGTGTATACAGACCTCAGTAATTTAATGAACAAAATAGTTAAAACACAAAACAACGATCTAGCGCTTTCATCTGCCGAATGCAGACTTCTTCAGAATAATCAATATGTGGTGCCAATGATTTTTATACTGTTTGAAACAATTGAACAATCAACTAATTAATTAATTAACCAGATTCATATGAAATTTTTAAAGCTGTATACATTAATTTCCATTGTGTATTACGCTTACTAAATATGCCTTTAACAATCCATCACAATTTCCCTTAGATAGATGTTACTGTTGGGAATCGAAATCATTAAAGTGCATTAGTGCTTTCCATGTGTCAATAGGCATTAAATTTCATGCCTATTTATTAAAAAATGCTTGTTTTGCTGTATAAATTGATAGAAGTGTATAAAATGAAGCATGTACCTGTTTTGTACATTAAATTAATTTACCATATATATGTTGTGTTCTACTGTGTCGCTTAGTTGATAGTATGTATATTTTATAAAACATTAATCTATATTGAATAAAATGGTGTAGTGTTATATAAATTACATAAATACATAAATAATTAATTCCTTAATAAAAAAGAAAGGTTTAAAAAGTTGTTAATTAAGTTATTAAAAACTGAAGTGAATGTTGTTGTATTTTTGACTTCTAAAAATACACATTAAATACTAAAACAAATATACATAATCATTTCTTTGAACCTGTTTGTTAAAAAATATGTTGTTAAAAAATATATATACATAACATTGTGTTTGCTTGATGAAAGATATCTTAAAACACATTGAGGTGTAAAGAAAACAAAACATATAGTTGTACATATTTTAAACATTTGATTTGCTCAGCCCATGAAAAACCCTAAATGTGTTTATTCATTGTTTAAACCCCCAATACCTTGCCTTATATTTATTTATACATTCGAGGCTTTTTCTACTAAAATGGCCTTGATGTTTGTATACTCATTAAGCCCGGGGGGGATATTTGCTCTCAACCTCAACTGCCACCTAATCTCTTTCTGTAGCAAAAAATTTTTGGTATCACCTCCCCTTGGATCCGGTGTAACCTGTTCCAAAATCCCAAACTTGAAATCAGTAAATCCTACACAGTCCATAGAATGTTTAAATAAGGCACTGGTCTCTTTTCTCTTACTGATGTTGTACGTGTGTTCGTAAATCCTTTCTCTGAGGGACCTTTCGGTCTTCCCCACATAGAAAGCAGGGCATTTGGAACAGGTTGCTAAATACACCAGCATTTTACTCCTGCAGTTGCCCTTACAAAAGGCAATTCTACTTTTTAAACCATTTTCCAGTTCGAGTCCCACTTTCGGATTAATATAACTACACTGCCGACAATTACCACATCTTTTAGTGCCTTCCTTAGGTTCCTGTTTAATATTTTCCATTTCAAAAAATCTTTTAAGATTAGTGGCTGTCTTGTATATAAATCTTGGTTTTTCTCCAACTGTCTGGTATATCTCCTTGTTGGTTTTAAAAATGGACCAGTTACTTTTAATAATGTTGATAAAATGGTCAGAGAATCCATTGTATTCCACCATACAAGCTCCCCTCAAGTCATCACCAATGTCAACCCTTTTCTTGTTAGGGGTAAATTTATTACCTAAAAGGGGTTTAAATTTTGTACCCCATCCTTTGTACACTTGTTCCAGAATCTCAACAACCAACTGTTTGGGATAACCCCTTTCCAAAAATTTTTCCAATAAAAATGAGAACTCTTTTCGTAAATCCTGATATTGGGAGGTCATTCTGGCAATTCTAACTGCCTGCCCTTTGATGATACTTTTCTTTTGGTGTGTAGGATGCTGGCTATTGAAATGTAGATAACTATTACACCATGTATCTTTTCGAAAAATATTTGATTTGAAACCAGCACTTTCCTTACTCAATGTTATATCCAAATAATTTATACCCTTGTTCTCAATTTCGTAAGTAAAGGACAGGAAGGAAGTAGTTTGATTGATGTATGTCATAAATTCTTTTAAGTCCCCTATGGCATTTTCTTCCCATAATATAAAAATGTCATCCAAAAAACGGAGATATATTTTTATTTTTTTTTATGTTTCTTTGATAAGGTCCCTTACCAGGCATTTTTCGTTACATTCTAATCAATATTCAGATTGTAGAACCACTGATGTTGTTTATTTTTGTTTTTGTCAACAATGCCATGCTTATCATGTAGGCAAAATGAATAGAATGTTGAAAGATCATATTTTAGAACGTGTGAGAGACATTACCAACTGTAAACAATCCAGTGCTCTGGCTTGTCATGTTATGTCTAATGATCGTTCACATTCTTTTAAATTTTTGGTTTTGCAACATATTTATATGAACCCTAGGGGTGGTGACATAGAAAATATTACAGAGGGGCATGAGCAAAAATGGATACTGAAGCTTAACGCTGAGAAGTTTCCTGGGTTGAATGCTGCCACTACTTTGGTTCCCTTTTTGAAGGCTCGACCACTCATGCACTGATTTTTAGATCTTTTAGAAGATATTTTAGATGTTTTTAGTAGTTTCTTATATGTCTTACTGTCGTTGTTTTATCTTATATATGTATGTACATGGTTTTTACACTGTATATAGTGTGGTTATATATGCTTAGTAACTTTGTGTGTAACATTATATGCATAGTGCATCTTTATTGTAGGATTCACTGTGGTAAGCTTCTCTTGAATTTGATTGTTTACAGCTTGCTAACCCTAATTAGTTAATTGAGTAATGGATATTTGACTATTTAAATAGAGTGTAAGCCTTTTACTGTTGTCTGATGAAGCAACTTTATGTTGTGAAAGCGCTCACCATTTTCTGTTTTCTGTTTTGTCTATTAATAAACGTTCTCAGTGTGCTAGCTCGGTGCATTTTCTTTCATTTTGTTTGGGCTCCTTTTTGCACCTTGCTTTTACCTACGACCGTTTTTGTTTTTTATAGTCTATTAACTGATCTGAACTGTGAAAGCTTGTACTGCGTTAGTCGCAGGACTCTTTTAATTTTCAGACCTGTGATAAAGTGTTTAGAACTGTGTTGCATTTACCTATGGTGCACTGTTATTTTCTTTACTTTCCCTCCTATGTAGCTCTCTTCTCATATTCCTCTCTCCCTTCATAGCTCACTACTTATTCCCACTTTCTCCTGTCTCTCCCTATGTCTGCATTTAATACTGTAACTGAAAACACAAGACTTATGTCTGCCTAATTAATTCCTCTATCATACCTTTTCTTTACAGTTATCATCCCTGCTGAAATAGTTTCCACTCCAGCTGCTGCTCACCGGGTAGTTAAACAAAACTTTCACATGAAGATTATATTGGCTAATATACAATGAGGTACATACACTTTTGTATTAAATCCGAAGCACCGATTTAATATTACTATAAATGAAGCACAGCAGGAGTCTTTTAGTGATGATTATTTCACGGGCGGGTAGCCATGCTCTCCTCAGCATGGCTTCCCACCCGTGAAATAATCATCTCTAGTCTCTAGCAAACCTCTCTTCAGCTGAAATTCTGAGTGCTTTTCCCTATAGTCTACTCTCCTATGCTCTATTCCCTCGATTCCCTGATACAGTCTCTGCCTTCTCTTCTGCTTTGACTCTTCCCGCTCCATTCACCCTGCGGGCTCACTCCACTCCCCTACCCTTCCCCCAATTCCCACTCACTCCCAGTACCCTTACATTTATCCTAGCCTGTCTCCTCCCGCTAAGCCTAAACACCCAATAGGAAACCCATCTATCTTTCTACTCCCTCTCCACACTCTAAACCTAATCATTGTATTACAAATCTCCCCTTATTACTAGACACACCTCTGTCCCTACCATATCTCCTCACATTCTCCTATTCTCCCCACCTCTTAACGTCTCCTCTGCTCTACTAACACACTATTTCACAATTTCTCTCCATTCCCCATCTTTCCTCTTATACATTCTATCCACCAAACCATACCTCTCTTACATCCCTTCACTCAATATGCTCCACTTAACCATTCAGACCCTCCTAAGCCCCTGCCTCCTCCTTTTACTCCTGGTCCCCCTAAGCTACTCCAGCTCATATCACTCTAATGCTCTTCCATTCTCGCCAACAACGAAAACAGCCACACAAACTCTACATCTTCCCCTCTCTCTCACTCATTTCTATTTCATCTCACCATCCCTTTTTCATCCTAACCCTCTACACCTATTCTGCCCAAGAATTATCTCTACCTCAACCAAACTATTAACACCTAAACTAACATTAGTTCTTCCCAAACTCATTCAATACAAACTCAGATGGCTAAAGTTCATTTCCTATAATAACCTAATCTTAGCTGGAGATATCCATCCCAATCCGGGTCCCAGCTCCATCTCTAACAACCCCTCCCCCCGAATGCTCTTAAATTCTTCACAATTAATGCCCAAAGTCTCAACAACAAAATACACCATTTTCATGCATGGTTAAGCCATAACCAACCTGACATCCTAGCTGTCACCGAGACCTGGCTCAAACCACACATCTCTGATTCCAAATTCCTGCCCTCAGGTTTCCTTGCCCTCAGAAATGACCGTTTAAACAAAAAAGGTGGCGGAACTGCCCTAATCTACTCTAATCTTCTCACCCTCGTTTCCCTCCAAATCACAATTCCACATTTCAATAACACCAACCTCACTGCCAGTATACTTTAAATAAACACAAGAACATCTGTATCATAGCCCTATACATCTACCCTGGCAATAACGTCCCTATCATCGAAGATATTCTCCAATGGGCCTCAAATGAAATTAATTAGAAAACTTATATTCTAGGTGACATAAATATTGACTGGAACAAGATCAATAGTCCTTCTCCTTCCCTATCCATCAACCTCTATAACTTTACCCAAGTAATCTTGTCCACCACCCGACCCAATAAAACAAATTCCCCTGGATCCATCTTAGACTGGACCCTGGTCACCCACCCTAATAAACTAATCTACTCTGGTACAATTCCTAACACCATTAGCAACCACCTCCCAGCCCTCATTCTTCGCTCAACCAGCTCTTCTCCTCACCAGCATCAGTTCATCCACACTCGCAATCTTAGCAATTTCAACCCCCTAACTTACTCTAATACTCTCAAACAGATGGATTGGCAAATCCTCAATACCCTTCCTCTTGACCGAACTATAGAACACTTTAACTCAGTCTTCCTTGACACACTTAACTCCCAAGCCCCTCAAAGAAACAAAAGGATAAAAAATAATACTGTCCCCTGACTAAACAAAGAGACCAGACAAATAATGCATCAAAGGGACAAAACCTGGAAGCTCTTCCAAAACAACAAACTCCCTAAAACCCTTCTGTTATACAAACAACTTCTCAACCTCACAAGAAAAAAACAGATCTCTAAAGCCAAGAAAACCTACTATTTGAAGTTCCAATCCTATAGTAACCCAAACCCCAAACAATTCTGGAAATCCATAAATTCACTCCTAAATCCAGGCTCCAACAGTAATCCATGCCCTGATCCAAATTTATCCAACCTCGAACTAATTTCCAAGTTTAATTCCTTTTTTATAGATACTATTGCTGAACTGACAAAGACTTTCCCCAACCATCATCCTCCTGTCCCAACCTCCTCTACTTGCAAACCCTCAAGCAACTGTCTACCAATGTTTGAACTCAAATATGTCTCTACTAAACTCATACAAACTCTCCTTTCCAAACTCAAACCTTGCTCCAACGCACCTGATAATATTCCCTCCTCCTTCCTAAAATGCACTGCAGACAGCATAGCATTGCCAATTAGTATCTTAGTAAATAGATCCATAAAGGAAGCATATGTTTCCAAACTCTGGTGCTCAGCCTACATTCTTCCTCTCCACAAAGGTGGCAGAAATACCAACATCTCTAACTTCCGGCCAATTGCTCTGCTTTCTCCTATTTCCAAAATCTTAGAAAAATTTATCCACCTCCAACTCATGCCTTTTCTTACTCAAAACCAACTTCTCACATCAACCCAACATGGCTTCCGCCTTGGTCACAGCACTATAACAGCACTACTTTCCTTTCTAGAAACTGTAAACCAAGCCTGAGACTCTGGACACTTAGTTTCCACCATACTCCTTGACCTTTCCAAAGCTTTTGACACAGTTTCCCACAAACATCTTATCCATCATCTTTCAAATCTTCATCTCTCAACAAATACCCTATCCTGGTTCTCCATTTAACTATCTGACAGATCTCAGGCAGTCAAGTGAAAGAACTCCACATCCTCCTTTCTTCCCACCCCAACTGGTGTACCGCAAGGGTCCATCCTTGGTCCCATGCTTTTTAACATCTTTATCAATAACTTTCACTCTGCTATACCACATGCTAAAGTTATTCAATATGCAGACAACTCTACATTAGTCTGCTCAGCCTCAAACCTCTCTGAACTTCTAACAAAAACTCAAGCTGCTTTTTCATCCACTGAACACTGGATGCACCAAAACCACCTTTCTCTAAATGCCAACATATCCAAACTTCTACTTTTCCCTCCCTCCAAGGCTTTCCACTATGACAAAAATGCATTCAAAGTCCTTAGCCAAACTAACTCACCCATAGAAGTGGTTCCCTTTGCTAAACTTCTAGGCATTACTATTGACAAACACCTCAAATTTGACATCCATGTACAACAGAATATCAAAAAAACCATCAGAAGCTAGGTATGCTATACAAAAACAATATATTTCTTTCCAATTCAACCAGGCAAACCATAGCTTCTACTTACCTTCTCCCTTCCCTACTATACAGAGCGCCACGTCTTTCACACCTGACCTCTACCATTTCTTCTAAGCTAGAAAGCTGCTATAATAAGATCTCTAAATTTGCCACTAAATCTAAAAACTCCACACACCATTGCCTCACCCTACACTCTCTAAATTGGCTAGAACTCCCCAACTATCTTGACTTCCTCCAACTGACCACAGCTCATAGACTTATATTTTACCCAAATAAATGCCCTGCGCTAACAGATATCTTTCCCCCATACACCACTAATAGACCCCTCAGATCTGAACATCAAAATCTAATTACCATCTACAAACCTAATTGACCTGCTGGCCAACATCTCCTATCCTTCTCACTAGGCAAAAAATGGAATTCTCTCCCTTCTTCTCTAAGGACTACATAAAATACTGATAAATTCAAAACCCAGCTATTCAACTACCTAGCCTCTAAATGGAAATGCTCCTGCTTTCAACCTACCTAAAATACTGCATTACTGCACCACACATTCTCTCCTTGACTTTGGCTATCTCTCATTACAATCCTAGAGTGGATTCTAACTCTCTACAACTTCATCTTTCTTGTAAATATTGTAAATAGAAAGTCTGGGGAATCCCAATGAAGGGCACAAATAACTCATTTTCATTTATCTTCCTTACTACACATAAGACTCCTCAATTTTGTAAATATATCTGCTTCTTCATAATAATTTTTTCTCCACGGTGTTCCGAGCATCATATACTGTTTAGTTAATTATGCCTAGATTGTGTGTCAATTGTAAACTGCCTCATTCACTGTAAACTGTAAAACTGTGCCATGTTTTGAAACCTTTTTGACTTGTAATAATATAACTTTTCCTTATGTTTTATGGAACTTTTCTCCCCAGGCCTCAACTGAAAACGGGCACACCTGAGCCCAATGGACTTCTCCAGTAACCAAACTGAAATAAATAAATAAATAAATAATGTGCATTATTAGAATGTTGATATAATGTGTGTATACAGTAGTCTTTGATAAGGTTTGAGTAAGTGAGACTTAGTAGAGGAGTGATGGGGAGAGTGGTAGATGAATGTTACCTTAGGGAGTGGTGGAGGAGGATAATTGGATGATATGGCTAGGTATTTGTGATTGGGTAATTAGGTGATAGGTGTGGCTAGGTGTAAAGATAAATGTGGGGGTAGTGGGGGTGGGTGGGAAATGGGGGTAGGGTAGGGTAGGGGAGTGAAGTGAGGCCAAGCATAGTGAGGGTGAATGGAGCTGGTTGGCCCAGCTGAAAGAGGCAAGTGTGCCGAAAAAAAAAATCAGGCACAGTAATGTGATTGTGTTTTGCAGGTAAGTTTAACCCTGTTCAAGTAAAAAATAGTTACATTGATGAGAATAAATTATTTTAGGGAACTACACTCCCAAGTAGTCAAGGGCATTTAGGCATATAAGGTTAGCACCAAGTAAGCAACATACTTGACTGTGATAAGTTAATTATCTATATTGGAAAGTTTCTAGTGCAAATACATGTTAGTTTGCTTAATATTATACTGCCATCTAGTGGCCAAAGAGGGGAACTGCTTTAACTAAACCTAAATGCAGGAAATATAAAATGAGAATAGAACGGGAATAAAGACATTCTCGGGGCAAGTTCTTGCAAATGTGCAAGCCAACTAATACAACAATTGCAGTCAAGAGTAGTTAAGAACTGTAAGCTAGTATCTACATTTTATGGAGAAAAGGATAAGTTCACCCTTATAACCTGTTGAATGGAGAGAGGGTATCTTGGGAATCCCTCGAAATGCAGTCCAGGTAAGTTAAGAATGCAGCTGTAGGAAGGGGAAGACAGTCATGTGTTGTTACGGGTGTTTGTACAAGCTGTAAAAGAAGAGACAGAGGTAAAACTAATAGCTAGAATAATGTAGGACTGTGGTAACACAAAATGAGCAAGGGACTAGGCAAGGTACTGTACGAAAAAAGAGAGTAAGTGAAAAGATGCAGTAGTTCAGAGAGGAGCCAAAGAGGGTACTCTAATTAAAGACTGCCTGAGGCAATAGGTAGCAGGGAGAACAGACTGTACTACAAAGGTAATATACGGAGGACAGACTGTAATAAAAAGGCATATCCAATCAGCATTTGATAACCATAGATTTTAGACATTTACAACATAAAACAGTACAACATTTAGATAGTATTTTCCACATGCACTTGCCCATACAGATGAGAAAAATATAGCTCCAGTAGAAATAAACATGTTTCATAGCACAGTAGCAGTCTAGTTGACTATAACAAATATGAAATCAGCTAAGCATTTCACAAGTGATATTAGCTTCTGAAGTACAAGATAACCAAACAAATGACTCAGATTATATCCTCAGAATGCATTAAAATAGACTTGTTGCAGCTAAATAGTATTTTTAAGTAGTGACTACAGTATAAAACAGATCTTGCATTTGCCCATAAGTTAAATGGGATATTGTTAGAAAAATATGTATTTGAACATGTATAAAGTGCTAGTTTAAAAGCAAATGGTATATAATGCATTTTATTCTATTTACAATATGGCAATAAGAATAATTTTACATGTAATTGCTTGAAGCTTTGGAGCTGCAGTGTATTTGAACTCTGACCCTGGCAGTAGCCAGCTCAGCAAGCTTATGTTTTTCACTAATGATTATCTGCTGGGTCAGGAAAATTAAATGTATAAAGCATTGAATATTCTTATTCTTTCCTCTGAGATAATTGACCTTGTGAATGTATCAGAGATAAGACACAGCTGCTAAAAGTAAAAGTTGCAAGAAGAACAAAGAAGTATATTGCAAGAGTGAACCGACTATTGTATTCAAGCTAGCCTGAGACCTTGGAAGAGTAACATTTACAGAAAGACATTATAACGAACCAGGTGCTTTGCAAGGCTGTATTATTCCAATGGAAAAACTTTTAAAATGTATAACATCAGCTTTTTCTTATGAATAGAATATTGTAGACCATAGTGATGTAGGTGCCCTGTGACTAACCACGTCAGTAAGGTGGGCACAGCCTGAATGTAAGACTATATAAAATTGTGTATTTCCTGCATCATGTCAGACAAAACTCTGTACTTGTATGGTTTTTTGCCTCCTGGTGTACACTAGTAAACTTTTGCATCTGAGCCTCCTGTGTTGTTATCATTTGTTTTTATTTAACAGTTTGGTCCTCCTTGAACCGGAATTCCCTTGGTAAGCTGCAGATCAGAGTGTACCGGTGGTCGAATACTGTGCAGGAGAAGTTACCAAAACGGTTCTTCTTGAAACACAAAGACCTCCGACTGAATTGTCGTCTTGAGAGGCTGGCCACTTTCTGATCTGCGGCCGAAGAGCGGTCTCGAACTGGTCGACCCAGGAGGCTCAGGTAGGAAAATATTTGCCTTTTTTCTGTTTTAGATCAGGGACTAGGTTACAGTAAATGTCATTGTCAAAGATTTGTTATACAGATCAGGGACAAAAGGAAATTACTGTATATTTTGTCAGAGATCAGGGAAACAGAATAAGGTAGACAGTTATTCTAGATAAACTGTGTAAGGAACTGAAATACCACGTGGTGAAAAGGGTTACGTAACATTTTTTAGAATGGGAAATCAGTGCACTAAAAAATCGTGAGATCCGCCCCTAACTGATGACGCAAAATATATGCAATTACAACGGACTGATAATGTAAGGTATTATACAAAATGGGTTAATAAATACGGATTTGATGGTAAATTAAACAAGATTTCATTAGTTAAACTTTTAAAATAGCTTAAATCTGACGCAGAAGGTCAGGCAAAAACAACAGCGATTAGGCATTCCTCAAGCACACAGGTGGATTGAGGAAGTAAAGCGAAGGGAACACTAAAGTAAAAATGCAAAACATTATTTTTAGACAAAGAGGATAATAATACAGTAATAGCGACGGCCCCTCCCCTCCGCCCCTCCAATGCCTTTTCAGGAAATGAAGCAGGAGGACAAGCTGGTCCACCACCACGTTATCCTGAAGTTACAAGAGTACTAAAACCATTTGTTAGAGATCCTATTGAAACTAGGTCCCGGACACGTAAAACACTAGGGGCACAGACTTATATCAAATAGGAAAATACACTAGAAGAGAATGAGGAAGAAATCTGTCCACTGATTGAGGTACCAAATCCTCAGGCAGGACAGGAAGGGCAGGACCCAACTCTTCTAGTATATAGACCATGGACACCGGAAGATTTTCGAAAGCTACGCAGGGAATCCCTCATCCAAAAGTTAATTACACAAAGTTTTTACAAGATTTACAAGGTATGAGACTAAGTTACCACTTGAATGGGGAAGAAGTAGAAAAGGTAGTTAGACAGATTGTGGGTCCAGACTGGCACATGATTTGTGGCACCTGGAATCCTCGTAATGCAGAGCTTAAACGACTCCCACATAGTGACGCAGAATTAGACAACAGAGTCAAAGGTCTTACAGACCGAATTTCTGAAAAATGGAAACCTAGAGCAGATTGGACTTGCATTAATCAATGCATACAGCAAGAGAATGAAACTGTAGATGGGTACTATGGTAGATTATTGGAATGTTTCAATAACCATAGTGGTATGGCTATTCCTGAAAATCAGACACATGATACCTCATATGAACAGCAACTGAAAATGCGTTTTGAAAGGTTGCATTGCACCTATCAGTAGCTTTATTACAAAGCATATGATAGATCATCAAACAAGTAGGCTACAAGCCTTACTTGAATATGCCAGACATGCTGAAAGACACTTTAATAGTAAAAAGAAAAAGAAGACACAGGTCTTCACAGCTGAAGACGGAGCAGAGGTCTTTGTAGTACAGTCAGGTAAAAGGGTAAGAAAAATACCCAGGAAATAGACAATCTGACAAAGGTCAGAAGATTTTGAAGAGAGAAAAAAGAAAGGTGAGTGCTTTAAGTGCAGCAAGAAAGGACATTTAGCAAGGGATTGCAGGCTAAATAAAAAGGTGACTACAGAAAATAAAGGTGATGAGGACTGACTATATGATAGTGATGAAAATCAGAAATCATCAGGAAGGAAAACAAACAAAGGGCAAACGTAAATGTAGTGGAAGGAACAGAGGAAGTGCAAGCAGATGTAGAGGATGAAGAAAGTGAAATTTTAGATTTGGCATTACTGAGCTTGGAGCTCTATTTGGCAGACACAAAACCGGAAGTTACACTTCTGGTGGAAGGAAGGGAAGTGAAATTCTTGTGTGACTCAGGAGCATCACGAACTTTGATACACCCTTCAAAGTTACCAGAATATTCTGAATCACCTGAATATATATTAGTGAAAGCAGCAAATGGACAGCTATATAGGGAGCCAATCTCCCATGATATAGCAATAACTGACCCTGTTTCAGGCATGACTCAGAAAAGTAAAATTGTAGTTTCTGCAAAATGTCCAGTAAACTTACTGGGAAGAGATCTTATGCAGATATTTGGCATAGCGGTAGTTCCCACTATGCAGGGTATGGAAGCACAAAGACAAATGGATACTTTTGTGGTGCGACGGAGGGTGAAACCTTTACTGGTACAGCCAGGACCTAGTTACTACTGGTCCAGGGGCAGTAACCGAGAACTGATGAATGTAGCCATCAGTAAGGCCCCTCCCTTGACACTGACCAACAGCATTTGTTACATTGTACTCTATACTACTGTAGCATGCCAGGACCTGATAAAGAATATGAGCAAGAGTTGTTCAAAATCCTGCTAACAGATTAGTATTACGAACCTTGTATTGGGATACTGAGGGAAACAGTGTGGTAAGCTGTTCACTACCTCAGGAATTCATGACACTGTACAAATCTAATAGACTACCACATGTCAGCTTGACAAAGAATAAGGATGTGAGATGGGCAGACTTAGGAGAAAAAGTAACAAGATGGGAAAAACAAACTTATTTAGAATTATCAGAACAGGGAATACAAAAACAGAAATTGAATTGGCTAACACAGACACATCCAGCTGTACACTTACAAACTAGTGAAGACAGCTGATTAGCATTCTTATTAGAAGAAGAAGAAAAAGCCTTGTGTGATATACCAAACATTCTTTGGTCAACAGGTAAATCAGATGTAGGACTTATTCAAACAGCAGGACCAGTAACTATTACACCAAAATCAGCATTTAGACCACAAAAAAGACAACACCCCTTGAGGAAAGATGCAGAGCAAGGAATCAAGCCTATAATAGCAGCATTACTCAAGGAAGGAGTACTGGTAGAATCTTTTGATTCACCATGTAACACCCCTCTATTTCCTGTTAAAAAAGCAAACGGGGAATGGCGGATGGTACAGGATTTACAAGCTGTAAACAATGCAATAATACCCAGAGCACCTACGGTGCCAGACCCACACACTTTGTTAAATGATTTAAAACCACAACAAAAATATTTTACTGTGGTAGATATAAGCAATGCTTTCTTTTCAATACCTATACATCCTGATAGCCAGTATTGGTTTGCATTTACATTTCAGGGTAAAAGATATACCTATACTCGGCTACAGGGATATTGTGAAAGTCCAACGATATTTGCACAAGAAATGGCAAGCAACCTGGCAGGGTTTACTCCACCAGGAGGTAGTCAGATTCTACTTTATGTAGATGACATCTTGCTAGCAGCCCCTACCCAGCATCAATGCAGGGAAGATATGATAGCATTATTGAAATTTTTAGCAGCACAAGGACACAAAGTAAACAAAAGTAAATTATAACTTTGGAGAAAACAGGTTAAATACCTAGGATATGTAATATCCATTGAAGGTAGAATATTAGACGAAGACAGAAAAACAGCAATTTTACAGGCACCCAAACCAGCAACCAAGAAGGAAATAATGTCCTTCTTGGGAACGACTAATTTTTGTCGAAGCTGGATATCAAACTATGCTTTAGAATCTGCTCCACTGGCTGATTTAATATATAAAACACCAATGGCAGCACAAGATGTATTACAATGGACACCTGAAGCAGAAGCAGCTTTCTGCAGACTAAAACAATTGATAGCTTCATCACTAGTTTTAGGACTTCCAAATTACCACAAAAGATTTTTTCAGACCGTAGATTGTAAGCAGGGATACATGACGTCAGTTTTGATGCAACAGCATGGGGATAAGCAACGCCCCATAGCTTACTATTCATCACAGTTAGATCCAGTGGCATGATCATTGCCTCACTGTGTGCAAGCAGTAGTCGCAGCTGCAATGGCAGTACAGGCTTCGGCCTCAGTAGTGTTGTTCCACCCTCTCACATTGAGAGTGCCTCATGCAGTCGCGATAATTTTACTGCAAGAGAAAATAGCATATCTATCTCCTGCTAGACATCTTTCATGTATGACCATACTGCTGAGCCAACCTCATATGGTAATTGAACGTTGTACAACATTAAATCCATCAACGTTACTTCCAACTCCTGTGGATGGCACACCACACAGTTGCCTGCAGGAAATTGAGCAAATAACTTTGCCCAGACAAGACCTTACTGATATGCCCTTGGATGATGCCGAGGTGACATTTTATGTGGACGGTTCATGCAGAAAGGGTCCTACAGGAAAAAATCTAGTAGGGTATGCGGTAGTCACAGATACAGAGATTTTAGAAGCCCAACCCTTACAGCATAACCTGTCTGCTCAAGCAGCAGAACTGATAGCCTTAACACGGGCTTGTACTCTAGCGAAAGATAAATGTGTGAACATATATACTGACAGTCAGTATGCTTTCTCTACAGTGCATGTTTTTGCACAACAATGGAAAAATAGGGAAATGATAACCTCTACTGGCAAACCGATTAATCATGCGCAACTTATTTTGAACTTGTTAGATTCCATTCAGTTACCTACTAAGGTAGCTATTTGTAAATGTTTAGCTCATACAAAACAACAGGATGCAATTTCAAAAGGAAATGCAAAAGCTGATGCAGCTGCAAAGCAAGCAGCCTCAGACTCAGAAATTTTACTTTTAACCGAGGAATTACAACCCTCTGAGATTTTAGATTTAGAAATGTTAAAAACAATGCAGACATTAACTACAAAAGCTGAGAAACAAAATGGGAGAAACGAGGTGCAATCCTAAAATGGATTGTATATCTCCAAAGAGAAAAACAATATTGCCGTCTAATTTATTTAGATATGCAGCTTTGTTGAGCCATGGGCAGTGCCATGTCTCAACAGGGGGGATGGTACAGTTAGTAAATCGAATATTCCAAACATATGGATTTATAAACTTCACACAAAAATTTTGTGCAGCATGCCATGTCTGTAATAAACATCATGCACAAGGAGCATTCAAATCCAAGCAAGGGAGTTTTCCTATACCACCATATCCGTTCCATACTATCTGTATGGATTTCATAGAACTGAACAAATGTGAAGTGAAAAAATACTGTTTAGTAATTATAGACATGTTTTCCAAATGGGTAGAAGCTTTTCCAACTAAAAATCTGGATGCAGCAACAGTGGCAAAGGCCCTAATAAAAGAAATAATTCCTAGATTTGGCATACCGGAAAGAATCTATAGTGACAATGGGACACATTTTGTGAATCAGACGATTCACCAACTTGGGAGATTCTTTGGGATCTCCTTGAAAAATCATTGTGCCTACCACCCACAGTCTGCAGGACTGGTGGAAAGGTACAATGGAATTTTAAAAAACAAATTGAGGAAGTTAGTAGACGATACACAGAAGAATTGGATTTGCTGTTTGCCTTTGGCACTGCAGAGCATGAGAACAGTTCCAAATGTAAAGGGTTTGACCCCCTTTGAAGTGATATTTGGAAGGGCATATTATGTGCCACAGTGGAAAGCTCTCATGCCTGCAGAATTAGAGGCTGACAGCTCATTAGCTAGTTATATAAAAAAAACTGTTAACTAATAAAACTGTTTTGCAGTTGAACTCTTTTTCAGATAAAAGACAGACCAGACTGTTGGAAGCAGTGCTGACCCCAGGGTCCTGGGTTTGGTTGAAGGTCACGAAGAGGAAGAATTGGGCGAGTCCAAAGTGGGAAGGACCGTACCAGGTACTGTTGGCGACGCCTACTGCAGTCAAAGTTGCTGAAAGGTCGTCCTGGGTCCACCTGACGCACTGTAAACCGGTAAAGAATTTTCAGCTTGATAAACATTTTGTGACTGACACACAACAAAGGCAGGATGGCCAAGAGCAAAATGAGTAAAAACACAGATCAACCCCGAAGATATTGTTTAATCATCTTGCTAACTATGCATTTATTGACTATGATTGTGATGACTTTCCTTTTGTTGTGGTTCTTCCTACATATAACCACACAAGTGAAAGTAGAGAAACGTGATGAACTGTCTATAGACTGGCATCCAAACTTTAACACATACCTAGCTATGAAGCGTGTATATGTAGAGACTATGAACATTTCAAATTGCTGGGTTTGTACTGCCATACCAACAGCATATGGAGGACTGTTGATGGCCTCTGTCCCCTTGGGGATAAATGAGACTTGGGAAAATTTGCTTTTTGATACAGGTTCTGTAAGATCACAGGACAAAATTGCATTGTATTTGCCTATTACACAGAGGGGAATTGTATGTTTTTATAAGAATGATACACTCCAAGTGGGTTGGAGTAACTGTAACATAACTGTATCTTATAAATGCTATATTAAAACTAAAGATAAAAGCACTATTTGTAACGCAAATTATGATTCATATTTGAGCTTAATGAAAACAACATTAAGTGAAGTGCAGAGAAATCCTGTCTTGCATAAACAATTGTCTGTTATAGACAAGAAAATGTTTCATTCAGAACTAACCCGCATCAGTACCAAAGTAAAAAACTGTTATTTTATTTGTGGAAAAAAAGCATACAAATGGCTACCTGAGAATTGGTCCGGCAGTTGTTTTTTGGGTTATCTGGTTCCAGCTATAAGGCATACTGCAGAATTACCTCTAGGTAAGATACGAAAGGTAAGAGATGTAGCCCGAAAACCTGAAGATTCTATCGGAAAACCTGTAAATCCAATGGGAAAAATCGAAGCTGGTTGGAAGAACCATCATTCCGTGAAAGATAAAGAAAAATTAACTCATATGGACTTGAGTGACAGTGTTATATCCTGGGCTGGGATATTTCCAGCATATGGAGCAGTCAAATCGATCTGGGAGTTAAGAAAACTGTCGAAGCTTCGCAAAGTAATGAGTAACGCAACTTTTTCTGCTCTCGAACTAGTGACTGACGAACTGAATGCAATGAGAACTGTTGTGCTACAAAATCGAATGGCTCTCGACTTCACCCTAGCGGCGAGAGGTGGTACTTGTGCGCTTATCAAAGAAGAATGCTGTGCATACATACCAGACAATCGACAGATTAATGACCACCTAGAGGTAATACAGCAGGTATCGGCCATGACTGAACCAGGCCCAAACCCACTGACGAACTTTTTCCAGAGTCTGTTTGGTGGGTGGGTTTCTATCCTAATGAATATTTTGATTGCTATTTGTGTTGGTCTGCTCCTATTAGGAGCATGTGTCTGTTGTGGGATCCCCTGTATGAAAAGATTAGTCAAAGATTTTGTTGATATATCTGTAACTGAAACTTTGTACCAAGACATTGAATTGGAACTATTGATTCCAGATAAAACTTGTTCCGAAATATAAACTAAATGACTTGCCTAGTTAAAAGTCCTTAGAGGAGAAGGCTAGGAGACGATATAACATTGTTTATGTTTCTGAATAGAATAAAAAGTATTAAAAGGGAGGAAAATGTTAGAAAAATATGTATTTGAACATGTATAAAGTGCTAGTTTAAAAGCAAATAGTATATAATGCATTTTATTCTATTTACAATATGGCAATAAGAATGATTTTACATGTAATTGCTTGAAGCTTTGGAGCTGCAGTGTATTTGAACTCTGACCCTGGCAGTAGCCAGCTCAGCAAGCTTATGTTTTCACTAATGATTATCTGCTGGGTCAGGAAAATTAAATGTATAAAGCATTGAATATTCTTATTCCTTCCTCTGAGATAATTGACCTTGTGAATGTATCAGAGATAAGACACAGCTGCTAAAAGTAAAAGTTGCAAGAAGAACAAAGAAGTATATTGCAAGAGTGAACCGACTATTGTATTCAAGCTAGCCTGAGACCTTGGAAGAGTAACATTTACAGAAAGACATTATAACGAACCAGGTGCTTTGCAAGGCTGTATTATTCCAATGGGAAAACTTTTAAAATGTATAACATCAGCTTTTTCTTATGAATAGAATATTGTAGACCATAGTGATGTAGGTGCCCTGTGACTAACCACGTCAGTAAGGTGGGCACAGCCTGAATGTAAGACTATATAAAATTGTGTATTTCCTGCATCATGTCAGACAAAACTCTGTACTTGTATGGTTTTTTGCCTCCTGGTGTACACTAGTAAACTTTTGCATCTGAGCCTCCTGTGTTGTTATCATTTGTTTTTATTTAACAGATATTATGCAAACAGCAGATACATGCACCAAGTTAAATGTACTGGCATATGTAAAAAAGAAGAAACAAGTTAAACCTAATATAAATAGAGAGACAAGGGTGGAGGGAGACAAACAACAAAAACAGCAGATACATGCACCAAGTTAAATGTACTGGCATATGTAAAAAAGAAGAAACAAGTTAAACCTAATATAAATAGAGAGACAAGGGTGGAGGGAGACAAACAACAAAAACAGCAGATACATGCACCAAGTTAAATGTACTGGCATATGTAAAAAAGAAGAAACAAGTTAAACCTAATATAAATAGAGAGACAAGGGTGGAGGGAGACAAACAACAAGGTAACTGGATATATGTCATGTAACAGTACTGTATACCTTAAACAAAGTTCTACTTGACAATACATAAACAACTATGATAGTTTATTATTCCACACCTCTGAAACATCCATATATGATGGAAAGGTATTTATGTGTTATTAAATAAACAAATATCACTGATTTGATACAATAAACAGCTGTCTTTCTTTCAGTATGATGGGTGGGACTTATGCATTCTAATTTAATAATTACAATTTTCATAATGTAATTCTTCCAGAAAGGCTGGAAGTATAGCTGCTCCAAACCACCACACAGACAACTTAAAACACAAATAATGGAAAAATAAGAAAACCACTGCCCATGGTAAAAAAAAACCACTCACTTTAATGTATCCACACTATTAAAATATAAAATAAATTAACATACAAATTTCACGGACAAAGAAAGGGGCTATCCCATTAAGCTTCTGACATCAGTCAAGAAAGAAGTTATAAAAAATCGTTCTATGAGATTTAGCCCCATTTTAAGAGGTGGGATGAGTACTGTGATGATGGTGAATGTAGAAATACCTAAGAATGATGTTATGGTCTTGCAGTACAATCATTTAGTTCCAGATTTGGCAAAATGTTTATGTACGATATGGGACAGTGTGCTTGACGGTAAATTGAAAAACAAATTAGGTGCAAAACCTAAAGGTGTATGCAGCAGGGGCAGAAATATCAAGGAAATACTTGAATGTGACAAAGAAAGGTTTAAAAAGACATACATCTCTAGGATGAGCAAATGCGGGGCATGCAGTAGTTGTAGGTTTATTAATGACAGTCCTTATATGACTAGTGAAACACACAACAGGACACTGCAGTGCCCTGAACGCTGTAAATGCAATACAAAAGGAGTTGCATACATGGCTACATGTGTGTCATGCCCTGTGTTCTACATAGGCAAGACCATCGGGAAGTTACATAACAGAATTCTGGAGCACAATACGGATATAAGAAAAAGAAAAGAGACTAGTGCTTTATACATGCACACTAGAAAATACAATGAATATAAAAAAATGTATACTTTTTGTGATAGACAAAACAAAAGTAGGAATGAGAGGGGGTGACCCTGAATTAGAACTTTTAAACAAAGAGTTAGAATGGCAACTTAGATTAAATGCCAAGGAGAAGCCAGGCATTAATGACAATACATCTCTGTTGTGTGGTCTAAAAAGGAGAGCAAAAGATGTTTGATTTTTTACGTGAAGTTTACACTTGATGGATATGTTTTATATGTTTTATCTGGTTTAAAGTGTTCATGATCTACCTTTTGCAAAGATTTGTTTCATTTACTATTTTTACAACAGGCTGCAGTTGCACTCCAGATATTTTATTTTTAACTTTTAACTGTTTTAACATTTTTACTATTTATTTATTAGATATTTTATTCTTCATATTACATAATTTGACATGGCAGGAAATGATGTAATGATTGACTTTAAGATCTCGTGCTATTTAACTAGAGATTAACGATGTTTTCACTGACTCTAATGATGCCTTAATATTTTATCACGCGAAAGCGCTTAGTCCGTGAAATTTGTATGTTCATTTATTTTATATTTTAATAGTGTGGATACATTAAAGTGAGTGCTTTTTCTTTACCACAGGCAGTGGTTTTCTTATTTTTCCATTATTTGTGCTTCCAGAAAGGCTGTTGTGAAGATGTAATAAATAATTAGCAATTTATAAAGATGGTATTCTAAGTATTCTAATTGCCTTATGTAAGTAGCGCACTTATTTGGGAAGGCACGCATGCTTGAGATGACTGATGAGCTATACATAGTTGAGATGCCAGTGCTTGAGTGAGTGAAAAAAAATATTATGGCATTAATTTTACTAGATTTGAAAATACTCCATGTCTCTCTGAAATGAGTTAATCTCTCCTGGTGTACCTCACGGTCTGCAGCAATCTCCTTTGCAGCAGTAGAGGACAAAAAGAAGAAAAATATGTATGACAGCCTAATGAGTAACTGCATTGGCTGGATAGATATTTACTGCCCTATCATAGCCAGGTTACAAAACTGTGGGATGTTCACAGTTCTAAATCCAGCCTTCCTTCAGCTTAGGTGGTCCTGTTTGTGCTTTTTAATGTGGTGACAACATTTTTCTCCATTGCATGGAATGCCAGTCGCAGTGTAGACAGCCTTTGCTAAGATATTCCAAGCCTCATCCTTATACTGAGACCTGGTATAATCCTCATGCAGCAGCCTACAGCTGTAACACTTCACAAGGAATGTCACAAATACCCTGGACTCCTCAACACTCCACCTTTGTGCATTAAATTTCACACCATTCACTCCATCAAAAGCAATGTCCACAAAAGTCAAACCTACAGACTATGTCTGAAATAACCCCTAATTCAGATCCCACATGTTACTGGCATTGCACAAACACACACAGCAAATTTGTAAGTAGATAGATCCCTTGGTAGACACATTGCCACTACTTAACAGCATGTAGCAGTAAAAGTGTGAAACATGGTTTGAGCTGTGCCATGTGTGATTCTCCACACATTGTTACAGTTTCCACTCTTTAACATTGGACTGCCTACTGGCAAGTCTTTTGAGAGTCACACATTGGAAGGTAAAATATGGCTGAGTTCTGACATATTAGCAGTTTGGGGACTGCCCAAAGTTAAAATAGTTTTGTAACAGCTGGGAATATTACCCATGGGATACGGGAGGCAAAAACTTGCAACTTAATGTATTAACTGACATTGCCACAGGAGAGCTAATATTACACCATGGAAATTTGATATTTACTGATATCTTAAAGAATAAACTAAGGAAATATATCATTTTGCTGTAGACTGCTGAGTTAAAGTAGAAATCCATTAAATAAACTGCAGTATCACATGGAGAGGGATACTAATAATAGTTAAAAATCTCAACAAATACACTTTAATGTAAAAGATAAAAATCAACAGCAGCAAGAATAAAAGTTCACTTCAAAATGGCCAAGATGAGCACTTTCGGCTTATGCCTTCATCAGATCTTGTCAAACAAGAATACACATCCATTTTTAAGCAGTGTATCTCCCAATCAAATGGTGTGGTTCCTTTAAAACTGGTATTAAAGAGTAGGAAACTGAGAGGATGATATGAGTGGGAGATACACTACTTAAAAATGGGTGTGTATTTGTGTTTGACAAGATCTGATGAAGGTATAAGCCGGAAGCACTCATCTTGGCCATTTTGAAGTGAACTTTTATTCTTGCTGCTATTGATTTCACCTTTTACATTAAAGTTTATTTGTTGAGATTTTTAACTATTAGTATACCTTTCCATGTGATACTGCAGTTTGTTTAACGGATATCTGAAAAAATGGAGATACACTTCAGAAAGGCATATATGTGTGGTTGTAGTCCTGTCTTGAAATGCATTCCTATGTATAAGCCATTCTTACTGCAAGTAAGTATGGTTCACATGCATGCAGTTGAATGTGATGATCAAGATAGGCTGGTGTATGCTGCATGCATAATTCAGAAGATATAAGGGTCCTAAACACATAGTTGGGATATATGATGAGTCAGGATGATTTCAACCAAGGTATTGTGCCCATCGTACATATGCAAGTGATTTTTTTTTTTATGACAAATAGTTATTGTCATGTCTAGGAAGCTGGACATACCTTAGGTTGTGTATATATGTAATACATTAGTTATATATGTTAAAAATCACATTGTCATTATGGAAAGTGTACTGATCAGTTTTCAAGAATCATGTTTAACAATATCATTTTTCATTACTGTTACAGTCCTATTCAAAACTTTCAAAGAACTTGCTTCTTATCCTCTGGTTGGACGCAAACCCTTGAGGGCTTATATTGTTAATCTAAAGTCATTAGTCTTAAACCTTGTGCTACAGAGAAAGCTTTATGAGCGGTAGAATTTCTCTCCTCACTATGATCCACAGGGTAGAAGAGAGCATACCATTGCTAAACATGTACTTAAGCCAGCCTAAACTAAATTTTTCACTTTTTCTTAGGTAGTGAACTGTGTTTTTTGTGATGCCAAGTGGAGGACAAATGTACTAGAATGTGGAAAAAGTGGAAAAGTAAATATTGTGAATAATGGTCAGGTGTTCAGTAAACAGGATTTGAATAATGCTTCATGTACCTTTCTTCTTTTGATTCAGTTCAGTTATACATTGTGCCACAGAGAAAGTTACTTGATAGGTGCATTTTTGGAATGATTGCTATCCAGAGTGATGTGCAAAGTCACCAGGCATTTTTTTGCTACCTAAGGCAGCCCTAACAAAATTTTTCACATTTTCACATAAGCAGTGAACTGTGTTTGCTCAATGCAAAGTGGAAATCATAGAGAACAGATATTGCAGGGAAATTATATGTTATGGCAGTTACAGATACTGAATGAAATGCAATGCATGGTTATATGAACCAATGACCAAAGCAAGAAGTGCATTCAAGTGAACAATTGTTCCTACTCACATCTCCATGCAATATCAGACATGTACTTTGTGGAGAACATTATTAGACTTGTACTTAATGACATATTATGTTGAAGTGGACAGAATAATAATCACATGTTCTTAGCAATAGTGGCAGCAGTGAATTTTTAAACAACACACTATAGTATCACAAAATGTGATTAAATATATAGATTCTGACAATCCTTTGCAAAAAAATCATGTCAGTGGATTCAAACCTTGCATCAAAACTACTTCATCTATTAGTTCACTGCACGTACACCTTGTGCCATAAAGAAAAATACACAAACAGCTGTTTTTTCTTCCCTGAGAACTATTCAGAGTGCTTTCGGTCTGACAGTGCCAACTAGCTAGTTTGTGCAACCTGTGGCAGCCTAAACTAACTTTTTCACCCTTTTCCTCAAGATGTATAAGTAATTTTCACACTGCCAAGTGACACGTAAATAATATTAAACAGACAAGATATAAAGAAGCCAGCATTTAAAAGTTAGGACTGTTGACCTGTTTTTTAATTTCTTCAAGTCTTCTGGGTTTCTAATACCATGACAGGAATGGACCCAATTTCTAAGTCAAAGTATGATTAAAGTTCACAAAATTAGTATTGTTTCAATCTTTGATGTTTGCCAGAAGTGCTCTGCGCAGCATCCACAATGTGGCCAGTAATGCCTCCTTCTACAATTCATACAGAGTTACATCTATCAGTAATATATCTAAGGATGATTGTAAATTCTTTCTTATATGACCCATTGCTCCTACTAATACTGGAACTGTCTGGGTATCATTCTTCCACATTGACCTAATTTCAGCCTGCAAATCCTGGTATTTTCTAACTTTGTGTCTCTCTGTACGTAAGACACTATAGTTACAGGGTATAACAATTTCAATGATCAATGCTACTTTTGTCTTCTTTTCATGAACTACTATATCTGGCTTTCTCTCATTTATTTGTTGAACTGCTGGCAATGGATGATACCATATGATATAAACTTCATCATTTTCTATGATGCTTTGTGGATCATGTTTCCAGTGTTTTCAGCCATTTCAGTATTATGATGATTGCACAATTCCCAATGCAACAGCCTTGCCACATTATTATGCCTTTCAGTTTACCATCATTCTGCCATCGGAATATCACAAACAGCAACAAGATGTGTGACTGTTTCCAAATCTGTTTTACAAAACCTGCATGTGTCTGTTTCTCCCACATATTCAATGAACTTTGTCAACCAATGCATATGTAGTCCACTGTCTTGGGCCGCCATTATTAACCTTTCATCTTTTGGTCTGAATTCACCTCTCCTTAACCATTCCTGCATTCGATCCTGATCAGCATGAAGTAGTTCCAAGAGTTTTCTATCCTTGAAAATATATTTATGCATTTTCCACATTTCTTATCTTCTCATCTGATTCTTCACCTTATATTCTTTCTTTTGTTTTTTTTTGGCACATTCAGATGTTACCTGATTTTTATCTACTTCTGGTTTGATTTCCATTCCCACTTGATGCTGATATGTTTCTGCTAGACTAAGCAGGGAAGTCATTTTAGACTTATTCTCCTCGTGTTTCAAAACTTCCACAACATTTGGGTCTTATGAGGTCAACAGATATGTTGCAGATCTATGCATGTAATCAGTTTCAAGGAGGCCCATACCTCTATCAGAATGGGAAACACCTAATCTTGGTATGCACTGATTTTTATAAATTATTTTATGAGCATGAAGCATCCTTCTTATTTTTCTGTTCAATGTGTCCAACACCTTTTAGGGCCAGTCAATCACTGCAAAACTGTAACTTAGGACAGGAAGAGCAAATTGGTTTATAGCTTGGACTTTGTTCCTAGATGTCAACACTGTTTTCATTATTAATGTAAGTCTTCTAAAATATTCCTTGCTAAGTTTTATTCACATTTGTTCATGTTTTATTGTTGACCCTTCATCAATTCCCATATATATATATATATATATATATATATATATATATATATATATATATATATATATGTATAAATCAGTCTTCCTGCAGACTGTTTTTTAAGTCCCTTATCCCTGATACAACTTGACTAGGTGTATATCAAAGATGGGAGACTGTGAAAGATTATTAATTCTTACGACGTGCTTGCATACATTTTGCTGATAATGGACTTGTAAGTAAGTTAGGAGGTCTGGTGTTATTATCTGTGTTAACAAGAAAAGGAAAAGGTACTCTGTTTGTGTATTTCTACTGAACTGGACTCCACAACAATGGTTAAGGATGTTATAACAGTTTGATGTTTCTTATGTCATGCTGCACTTATAATTGCTAAAATGTAGAAATGTATTGCAAAGTTTGAACCTGTTTTATATCCATTACAGAGGGGTTATACAATCTGTGGGGTCTATTTCAGAGGACTGACTGCCATATAACCGCTGTTCAAATAACAGAGACGAAAATAATAAAACATCAGAAATCCGAACAGCGAAATTCACCATGGTAAGTAACTACATGGCTGACTGTCAATTAAACTCACACTGAGGTAAGTGAAATCCATCTAGGTGGGGGGCTACACCTTATACCAAATATTCTGTCTTTCTGAAACATGATTAAAATAATATACCTCAATAATCAATGACCAATATAAAACCATATGAAATGCCAAATAGGGATGGAATGTGGTAAAATATTACTGATGATAAAAAAATAGGTATAATGGCACTTCAATAGCACAGCCCAATAATACAGATGAAGTTTTTTCTAACTGTATAGCAGCTCAGGCCCTACTTTCCAGAGCTACAGAATCCTTCTCTGAGTGGCCTATCTGCCACTACAAAGTACAATGACATCCTTCATTTCCCCTCTAAATAAATTTCTGTCTGGATTAATCAGTTCTACAGGGTGTTAATTTAGACTGGTGTGTCTCTTGTAAACAAAAAAGTGAATATATGCCACCTCACTTCACAAATTAGCCCATCCTGACCATCTACCATTAGGTTTTGACCAAACCCAAACAATGATAATGATTCTCTTTGTGATCGCCTCAACACTAATATGCAATATAGATGTACTAAAGTCTCCATTTGGACTTAAAACTGATTTTTTATGTCTTTTTTTGGTCCAGTGGCCGTTTAAAATCAAAAGATCTTTCCTCCAATTTTAATGCAAGGGTAAGCTTTTTTCACAAAAGAGAAAAAAAAATCTTTTGTAGTGTCCTTACAAATAGAAATGTACAAACATTATATAACAAGTCTAGTTTACATGCAGTGATAAATTTATTGTATAGCACTTTACTACATTAAAAACTGAACTTTCCTTATAAAAAAACAATGCAAAGTAATCACTGTCATCGACTAATACAAAAATCAAAAATTTGTACATGGTTTGGCACCTTGGAAAATATATGTTCCTACTAGTATATCAGCAAGCATACAGCATTTCAGCAGAGAGGCAAAATTAGTACTTACTGTCACAAAATAAATGTACTGGAAATGTAGAAAAACACTTCACTTAGTAACATTAAAATATCCTGACCAAAACTCAAACAGCTGCTAATTTAAAAACAAACCATTCCTTGATTCAAACACATTCCCATTTTATTATTTTCTCTGCAAACCACAAGGTTCTTTCACTTCCCTCAATAAATTATGCTCCTTTACATTATCCAGATAAATATCAACCTACCCTCCTTCACTGTCAACTTTTCTATAACCTATGTTCTGATTCAAATAACTATCTTATCTTCAATGTATCCCTTTGCTCAGGAGCTTTCTCTTCTGCTTGAAAATCCTCATTGTTCCTGTACTTAATGTTACCAACTCTTATTTACTCTTACATCTCTGAGCATTTCAAACCAATAGCAGCACTTAACACAATAGCACAAATTCTGGAAAACATATATATAAACCAACACCTCATTCTATATAAGAAAGTCCCACACTGTCATACATATTAGTATATGACCAGAATTTAACAATACCGCTGATATACTTTCAACACTAAATGGGTTTTCTAAGTATTGACTAAGTACACCGTTCAGAAGCCTTCTTTATATATTCAAACAACAGCTTTTACTTGAACAACCACTCTCTTCTCACCATTGTTTTCCAGAACTGACAAATAGATCCTCTTCTGGTTTGAAACTATTTGGATTAATTTAACAGAATTGTCTTGGCTCTGTATGCCTGTGCCTTCCAAGTTAAAAAACTTCCCAATCTGTGTATCCTAAAGTTTCATCCCTGACCTAGCTTTTTCTTTTTATTTATTGAAATCTTAGAATGGATCATTCTTGGCCTAATAACACTTGCCCTGGGATTCATGAAGCTTGCACCAGGCGCAGGTGTAGCGGAGATGTTCTAATGCCAAATATGGCCACTGAGCAATTCAGGTACGATCCGATTCCACATGCACTACCAGCATACACCAGAGTTGCGCAGCTGTCGGCGCATGTATGCTAATCACCCCATGTGCAGTAGTGCAGCATGCAAATGAAGGTACATAGCAATTCATGAAGTGGTGCAGGCGAGCTACGTAAGCATACAGAAATGCAAACCAAAAAACGGTTTACTTTTTTTCAGTCAGAACATCGGAGCCATGAAAGTGGACCAAACTTACATATTACAAAGTTAACATATGCCAATGGCTAAATATACAGCCAATGGCATAAAAAAACGCGCACAACACATAAAAAATAACATTTAATGTCATTACCACACTAATGCAAAGTAGAACTGCAGTACATGTGTGCGCAAACAGGAACACAAGGAAAAAATATATAGATGTCATAAAACTGCAATGTAACACAAATCATGATTTTGCCATAATAGTCAATGGTATGCATGCTACACCACAACCAAGGCGCAAAGGTTGCTAAGGGTCTGTGACAGTGTTTGACATGGTAACTATGAATTAGTAGTCAATGCCATGCAAATGAGGCAAGTAATACTGAATCACAAACGCCTTGCTGATGTAAGGCTGTACCACACGGCGTAGCAGTATAACACCAAGGAGTGGCCTGGAGGTATACATGACATCAGGAGAGGGGTGTGCCACCGCAGCTGTAAGCACATTGGAGCATTGCTAATCCAGTTTGCCCATTGCTAAGCAAAGCAGCAGTATAAGGGCGTGGATGTAGCCATAGCTTTGCTTAGCTGAGAGCACACAAGGTGACCGAAAGCGCATGTACGCGAATGACAACGTGCTCAAAACCCAGTAAACGGCTGCACACGGCGCACACCACAGCTGAAAAAGGAAGGTTACGGGAAGACAATAAGGAAATGCTGCAGCAGGGTAATTGGCGTACAGCTAAGTAATTAACACTTATTAACTCACAGTGGGCCATTGACGGTAGCTAACAAGGCTGCTAGCATCAACCTGCAGAACAGGAAAGGGGAAGTGCCGGATAGCAAAGAAAAGAGAACTGTCACAGCAGAGCAAAGTAAACCTGAATTAGATTGGCTATAGAACACATTTCGCAACACAATGCTGGGTTGGGAAAGTAGAAATCAAGAAAGCAGGGTGCTGGATGCATGCCTGACAATGGGAGGGGAATTGGTTTGAAAAATGAAGGCAAGGGCAAGAGGTGATCCATGGCAGCCAATTGTAATTCAACACCAAAGGCCGCACGATAGCAGTACCTGTGGTGAAACCCATAAGTAAGATACCCAGCAGCTTGGATTGTACACACACACACCCTATGACATCATCAGCTTCCAAAGCACAATAGTATAAAGTGTGAAGGCACCTCACACACACTTGTGTATTCCCAAACACTGCACCATCGGTGTAAACAGATGGGGAACTTTTAAAATGTACATGTTGGGAGCTGCCATAGCTTTGATTCATCAGCATGTGTTGGAGACTGAAGGTGGTGTGGAGGATGATGCTGACAATCACCTCAGGCACCGGAGGAGGAAAAGAGTGTTCAGACCAAGGGTAACCTACAAAGGGCTAGATGATCTGGAGATAGTAGAGCATTACAGGGTGGACAGGGACATCATACAGCAAATTGCTGAACTGTGCCGGCCATGCCTCAGAGCCAGAAACAACAGAGGGGAACCCATCCCAGTGGACACAAAGGTATGTGTAAGCTTGAGAATACTAGTCACAGGTACCTTTCAAAGGCCAACTGGAGATATCATGGGGATTTCACAGGCATCAGCATCCAGGGTACTCCACCAGTTCCTGGATGCCATGTTATCACATGCCAATGAGCATATATACTTCCCCTGAACTCAGGAGGAGTTGGCCAGTAATATACTCCTCTTCCATCATGTGGCAGACTATCCGGAGGTACTGGGTGCAATCGACTGCATGCACATGCACATCAAGTCACCACCAGGTGAGCATGGCAGGTGCTACATAAACCACAAGGGATACCACTCCATCAACTGCCAGGTCATGTGCAATGCCCAGGGCATTATCATGGATGTGTGTGCTGGCAGCCCTGGAAGTTACCTCGACTCTTACATCTGGCATGCCTCACAGCTGTATCAGGTATTTGTCAGGGGGGACATCCCATATGGCCACTTTGTGGGGGATGCTGGCTATGCACTGGAGCCATGGATGATGACTCCCATCAGAAATGCACACACACCCATGCAAGAACGCCATAATGAGGCACACGCACAAACCAGAATCATCATAGAGCGTGTGTTTGGGATGCTGAAATCACGGTTCCATTGCTTGGAGATATCTGGTGGAGCCTTGCAGTACTCTCCAGGCATGTGTGTCCACATCTTCATAGTATGTGCCATGCTACATAATATGATCCTGCAGAAAAAGCTGCAGCAGGGACATAATGGTGAAGGCCCTCACAGTCCACCGCAATTGCCAAGGGCACCACAGGCACAGAGGGATTCAGACCATGAACACCCTGTACCTGCCCCAGTAGGCAGACTGAGGTGTGCCCAGTATGCCCATGCCTTGGCAAAGAAGGAATGTATAGCACAAACACTGACAGTATAGACCCCTACGGACTGACACACTTCTCCACCTGCACACACAGTAAGCATGGATGGCACGCACACACATGACCACCTGTAAATTGTCATGTATAGGTGGTCTGCTGTGTACATCCTACATAGGCTGCCCTCAACTGCTGCACACACAACTGCTATTGGCATAAGGTAAGTCAATACCTGAACAGTAAATTAAGCTAACAGCATGTATTGATACTGTATGTATGGGTTCCTAGGTACATCGGTAGATACATGCCTAACTGTCAGAGGCCATTCATAAGCCTGGTCATAATGTGTCTTATGTCACCACCCTGTTGATTAACTAACTGTCCCTCTGTGGAGCAGAGCCAGTTGCTGGATCCCTGGGGTGTAACCACTGTTCCTCACCCACTCTGCAAGGATTCCCTGGTGTGTTAATGAGGTGCTCCATATAATGTAATCAGGGATGTAGTTCCAAAACATGGGGAGTTCCCATGACAGATATCTGTCACCCCAGCATTCACCAGTTATGGTTGTGGCAAGGTGTAGCTCATTACAGTGTGTGGCTCACTGTGACATGGATTTCCATAGCTGAAGCATATCCATTAAGCCTCACTTGGACATACCATTAAGAGGTATCATCCGTATATACACCAACAGAGTTACACATTTGTTTGCAGTATGGAGGAACAGCCGTAGTACACTCTACATACTAAACACCATAACACTTGTACATATCCCAGATGCCTCAGTGGTAAAACCACTGACTGTGTCGTTCATGGTCCCGGTTCCATGACCTGCAAGGGCTGTTACGTAATTCTGATGTCCCGAATAATGGATGTTGGATGCAGGTAATTAGAGCAATTTTAAGCACGTTAGCGGGTTTTTGCACAGGTAAGCAGCATTTAAACATGACTACACATATATGTGCAACACAAGTCTAACCTTTGCTGAATATCATGCAGATCATGGGCAAAGCTGCCCAGAACCGCTGAAATGTGTGTTATTTACCCTTGTACTAATAGTGCCTGCTCTGAGAGGTAAAACGACCACTGCCAGGAGTAGAACATGCAACCATGTACACAATCTTCGTAATAACCTACCACTAAGCTACCTGAGATGTACCAATGGCAGGTGTGTATTGTGACAGGTTAAAACACAAAAGGGCGGAGTTCTGGAAATAGTATACACCACCATGTACCCAATGAAAGGTGTATTCTCTTTCTATCTCTCTCTCTCTCTATATATATATATATATATATATATATATATATATATATATATATATATATTTAGAGAGAGAGAGAAAGGGTGATAGAGAGATATATGTAGATATATATGGATATACATATATATGCAAATATAGAGATAGGTTAACAACATCTACACAACCATGGAGGTACATATAAATAGGATACTACCAAATACTGAATGCTTTACATACCGACGCGCATAATCACGAGGCTTAAAGACGGAAAAAACACAGTACCAGAACACCAGCACCGCAAGTACTATTATCACGATGTTAAGGGACATTTAGTTAGTGCTTCTGGTGCTGCGGTTCAGTTAAGTATTGTGTGTAAGTGTGTTTCTGATTGCTGTAGTGTGTGTAAGTGTGTGTTCTGAGTGTGGTGTGTGTTTCCAGGGGACTGTAATGTGTGTGTGTGGGTTTGCTTCATGTTTCTGTTTGTGCTATCTCGGAGGTAGATTATTAAAGTAGGTGTGGTGTGGGGGGCGCAGGGTGTATGGGGGCATGGCCACCATGGGTAGGATGATTTGTTTGGATGTGATGGGCAGCAGTGTGTCTGTATGTGAGTGTGTGTGTTCTGTGTTTGTGTTAGTTCCGGGAGTTTGACTGTCACGAGTTTGAGTGTTCGGTATTGTGGGGTTTGGGAGTCTGGGAACGGTAATGTGGTCATTAGAAGTGTGTGCATTCCTGAATCTGTGGGTATGCCATATACAGCGGTTGAAGTCTTCAAATATGTGCATAACATGGACCATAGCAATCACACATTCCACCATGACCGAACATTATGAACAAAGGAAATGGAGCGTATATATGTCTATACACTATTCCAAATATGTGCTATGGACATGAGCCAAAGATAGGGTTACCACCTGTCCCAGCTTGCAAGCGGCAGTCCCTCTATGTGCGGTAGTGTTCTGACCAAAATGAGTACAAATACTAATGTCCTTCAATCTCTAGACATTTGGCATGTTCCATATTTAATGTAATTGTTGCATAAAATAGTCATCTGTATTTAATATACATACATGTAACAAGAAACAGGATAAGCAAGTAAACCACTGCAACAATATAAGCTTTTATATAGGCATATATGTAAAGTTCTATACTTTGTACTGACCATGGGTATGTGTCGGCCTCTAAAATCCGATGTGTGTCCTGCAAATGTCCCACTATGGCCATTTGAAAAGGTGGCAACCCAAGCCAAAGAGGTTCAGTCACCAACACAACTCCAATGAGTGCAAATATCTGTGACAGAAATACACGAGACAGCTTTCATGTAGCAACATTTCATTACATACCGATGTATTTCTGAAGGGATTGAAGGACCAACATCACCTGCATGCTATACAGGAACCAGTTAACAATGGCTTAATGATTCAGCCTGCAATTACCATAGTATTAGTCCACTAAAGGAAAGGTCTTCAAATAGGGAAGGAGCCCTCACACACATATCGAATATGTATAAATGCAGCTCCTACACACCTGCATCTGCTATGTACACCCACCTACATCTCCCCCACACCCAAAACAATTGCAATACAGACTGTAATAACATCACAAACATCCACTCACTCTATGACATCTGCAGAATCCTTAACATACCTTGTTAGAGACACACTATAATGGCCCTATGTGAAATCGTTGCTGTTGTACAATAGAACAGACGCCGATGTTGCAGGGTTTGGTTGCAATAATCCCGTATCAGACGGCTGATATAACAACTTGACTCACATGTAGAACTACATCCTGTAGCCATTACACACAAATCCATGGGGGCCATGAAGTTAATATATCTCTGTGTGTCTCCATATAGCTGTTGCAATTCATCACAAACAACACATCCAGGCCATCTTCCTCGAAGGTAGGGCAAAGGGACAACGCCCAAGTGGAGTATTCAATTATACCCCACTGTTGCCATGTCACTGGCTAATGGAGTAGCTGCACAGCTAATGTGCATGTAATCATCTACTCTGGAACACCAATTGGTGGCAGGATACCACATGTGGCAGGGTTGGTCTAAGTATAAAAGGATGGCTTGTCAAACATTCAAACCATATGTACATACCAGAAAAACGTTACAACAAGGATTGCAACATGAAACAAGTAGGATTTATATTACCGTCAACTCGGGATACTAATAAGGTATGTAGAACACTCAGTATATCAGTGTATGTAGTACCTGTTCTGTAATAATTAAAGTGTACGCAATGCATATAGTGGGAAAAGGTATTATGTAGTGATGTATTCTTGAGCATAGTAATGCTCGTAGAAATTGTGTGTACTGCTGTAGGCCACAAGGGAAACACCTCATACACCACAAGGGATGCTATATATGGACTTTGAACACAACAATTCCACTCCAGCCGCTGTCAGTGGCAGGGTTGGTCCAACAAGTATGTGCCATAACAGGGGATAGTATATGTTGATATACTGTAACAGTAGGCATATGTATGGGCGTATAACTGAGAATAACATGTCTAATGTGGTCCTGCTGTGCAATTATGATTTGCATTGTGGGATATTGTGGCAAAAATGTGAAATGTACAGTATTGTAGGTAGATATGTCTAACATTTTACATAGCATTACTGTTATGTTATGCAAACATCAGGTATGTCTATTGGCATGTACAATACACAATAACAGGATACATATGACTTGTAGTCACCAGACAGTGTATCAGCATGATAGCTAATTGAAATGGAAGAGCTAGTCAATTATCCATGCACAAAGGACATGTAATAGCTTCTTAGATTCATAGTTAGGTACTATGCTGTCTAGCCAAGGCCATTCACAAGCCTAGCTACAGTGTTTTGACATGTGGCACCAACTGATTTGCAGTAGGACCTAGGGCATGCTACCCTCACTGTGTGGGTTCTGTCCATGAGCCACTTTGCATAACATCTCATGATGTAGGGGTTAATGTGCAGGTGGATGTGTATGTTGACAATACCAGAATGGGGAATGGTGTTGAAAGCCTTTGAGAGGTCAAGGTAGGCTGTGCGGACCTCCTTACCCTCATCTACTGCCTTGGTAACTGCCTCAAAGGACTCCACCAGGTTTAGGAGGCATGGTCTTGCCCTAACAAATCCAAACTGGGTGGGATCAAAGGTTTGGAGGCCACCAATGTCTCTGTGAATGAGATCCATGATGATGTGCTTGCTCCATGGCCTTGCAGAACAGTCTAGTCAGGCATATAGGGCAATAGTTCCCCTGGTCCATTGTGGCGCCACCTTTGTGGAGTGTGATAACTGTTGCTGTGTGCCATTCAGGGGCCACAATGCCTGATGCAAGGCTATTAGTGAATATGGTGCCCAAGTAGGGAGCCAGTTCATTCTGAAGTTCGTGGAAATCGCAGCCTGGGATGTTGTACAGTCACATGGATGCTGTGTTCCTGGCTTTAGAGAGTACAGCTTTGAACTGCATAGTTGTGATCGCAGAGACTCTGCATCATTCCTGTATAGATATGGGCTGTTTAGGGTGTGAGAGGGGTGTAAAGTTAGCACTGAACCTATCTGCCAGGATGTTGCCAGTATCAGTCAGTTCTGTAATGTTTGTGCCTTACTGCTGTATGTCAGAGCAGATGTGGGTATCGCAATCGAGAGTAGTGACATACCTCTAGAATGCTTTGTGGTAGTCCTTGGAATTAGTTCTGGTTATGTTTACATAGCTAGCTTTGGAGGATGTGATAAGGTATCTCAGATTCTTACTGAGGCTGACCAGGGAGCTCCTCCACTCATGGGATTGTACTCTACTTTGCAACAGTCTCCTCCTTCTGTTGTAGAAGCCTGAAGTTGGCTTTATAGAAATATTGTACTGTGTTTTCCATAAAGGGTGTGGTGCCAGGATGTGGATAACAAGGGTACGTTTGGATCTGACCAACGAGGAGATAACCCCAGGTGTGGAACACCAGTCACACATGTTGGTAATGACCAGGTCTAGGATATTGTTGGCCCTGGTGGAGGTGTGGATAGGTTGATCCAGGCGACTGGAGGTTATGAATCCCAGAAAGCGTTGGCCTAATGTGTCGGTACATGAGTAGGTATCCCAATTAATGGTGGAGTAGTGTCAGTCGTACATCAGTAGTGTGTCTGTTTGAACCCTAGTTTCCAGTACACCAAGAAGTGAGGACCATTAACCGTGGGGTATGGTGGGAGATCTGTAGCAAGCTACAATTTGTATAGCAGTTATGTCTAGAGTTAGTTGCACTTGGATAACCTCTGATGCATTGTGCTAAGCAACTAGCCTGGAGGTGTGGATATCCTTAGGAAATATAGACACACCTCCACCGTGGGTGTTCCGGTCCTGGTTTCATGACTGAAAGGTGTGGTATGAGTAATAGCCTGGTAGTGCAGGGGTGCTCTCAGGAGCCTAGAAGCAGGTCCCAGTCACTGCACAGATATCGAAGTAGTCCATTACAAGGAGTGCCTCGGGTGAGTGCATTTGAGATGAAGACGTCAATCATTGAGTAGCCTTACCTTCAGGTTTTGCTTGCCTGGTCCTGTTATGGTGGTGAATATGTTATTTGAACTGTGCCTAAAACAGGCACTATAGGAGCAGCAAGAGCCTTAGCCATTGTCCGGAATCCCAGGGCCGACAGGTGCAGGTCATCTGTGCCAAAGCATTGTGTTCTGTCGACCATGTCATTCAAAGCAGACAGATGCTAGATACCCTTGGAATGACACCAGAGGCATAGCCAATTGTTGAAATAAATCATTTTGTCCTTGTACTGCATTATCAGTCTGGGTGATGGCAGAATGCTACTCAGGGCTAGGGCGATACCTGCCTGGGCTACAAGATCGGAGAGCTATTCCATGTCTCTTTACATGTAGTCCAGGAAGGTACATTTCAGGGCATTTACACTAACATGGAGAATGACAAAGTCATATTATACTTGTTGAGGAGTGACCTGAGTGCATAGGTTATGTTGTGGATCCTGTTACCCGACAGGCACTGACAGTAACTATCTCTTTGTGTAGCCTGGTGAGTGGGACATCAGTGTGACCACCTATAGAGTCACCTATGACTAGTGTGTTGGGTAGTTATTTCGCCATATTGGCTATGGTTGATGGGCACACTGAGTCTGTGGGCTATAAGTAATTGGTGTTGTGTTGGGGGATGGGGGCTGGCTGCGTTTCTGCTTTGGAGTTCTCTGTTGCCTAGACAGAGTAGTATTGAGTGGCTCCGCAAATGTTGTTGTCTTACTATGTATGGCCTGTGGTGCATCTCCCACAGGTTGTAGTGTTGTATGTTAGGAGGTGAGTATTGACTGTGTACACGAGACAATTTCTATATTGCCTCATGATGCCCATATTCATCATATAGACAGGCGAGAACACTGGGAATTGACACTTGGACATGCCTGAATATTTAACTATTTCCCACTAGATAAGTGAGGAAAGTGTGTACAAGGTCTATGTTACTCAAAGCAAGTGGGAAATGTAAGTACAAACAGTGTTTACCTGTAGATAACGAGGAGGATTGAGTGCTATAGTAATTAGTAGTTCATGTAGTGCTTACATGTTCTGAACAAGTGCTGAGCATGAATAAGCAATACAGATAGGGTGTTGGATAACATAAACACACTGCCCCCCCCAACAGGTACACAATCACATATTCATGTACACTACAGAGCCCCTGTAACCATAACTATGATGGTACATGGTGCACTCAGGCTGCATAGGACCTATCCACATCCCTGGTTGTATCATACACATATGGCAAAACAGTTTTCTCTACACATACACATCATGTAAAACATAGCTTCATGTTAGTCTGTGAAAACACTGAATGGTGCACACCAACAGTTATCACAACCCACAAAGTGGAGACACCACTCATAATGGGAGGCACTGCACTACTACCCCGCTGAGTCTGGTCTGAAAGTCTATGAACCTTAATCAACATATATGTTGTTAGTAGTACAGATGTAGATGACAGTACGGATGATTTCACACTGCATATCATACCTGTGACAGGTCATAGGACATCATCACCCATACTGTGTTCCACCTACACTCAGTATACTAGATGTACATTTGTATGTCACAGGAGTGTTCTGCCAGTGGACTGTTGACAGAACCAACACTACAGAAGGTGTCTGAGTAATATGTGCATATCACACCAGTACAAGCTACAGTAAATCAGGGTTAATTCATTGTACTCCCCCTCATTGTAGCCCATACCACATAGACAAATGGGAGGCATCTGACTATGTAAGTATGTGAACGGCTATGACCTAGGAGCAATAGCTAACTCAGTGTTGTGGACAACATACAGAAGGGGCTTTGTGGGAGAGGTGTAAGACATATGTGCACAATCTGACAGCTGCATATTGCATTGTCACCGCTATGTTAATAACCCTGTACCCATGAACTACCACCTTGGCAGCGGTCAACATAATGGACACTGTGTGTAAGGGATGCTATTGTGCAGTTTACCTCTCTGAGCTAGTGACATCACCAAGCCTATTAGGTAGTCATAAGAGGCAACTCTAGTCATGACAGGGTGCCATCCATGAACATAAAGATCATTGTACAGTCATACTCATCACTCAAGTGACCAATATCAGATCACATATCACCTTTAAGGGGTATTGGCCATGTTTGGATGGCCAACACCAGCCTTCACAATCCTCATCTCCACTATGTAGCGTTATGCCTACCCTGCATAAAGTCATGTCCCACACTGTGATGTTGGACATGTTACACGTACATATCCTGATCTCAAATACATAGGCCATGGACATCCACCTTCCTAGTACAAGGATCGCCACATGCTGGGCAGGTCCTTGTGCCATACACATTACATACTCCTGCCATATTATGCAACCCTGTCCAGCAAAGCTGCACATTTCACATCTGTCAGAAATGATGTGATGACCGCATGGTAGATGTATTATTAACCGTGTAGATCAGTTATGTGGCACTGCTTCACCTGGCACCAGAAACACGGCTGTCGGCTACAGCTAGGTAACCTTACATCCTAGGCTCATACATGGCCCAGGGCATACAGACTACTAGATGACCTTGGCCATACATGCTATAGTTGATAACCATCCCTGCAAATACCATCAGGCTAGCCAGTGTCCCATGTGTATCACATGTGCAACACAGGCAATACATGGCAGGATGTTGAACTGCTGTACAGTGCCATGTAGATGTATATGGCAAAACACATGCATGTAAAGGCTTCCTTGTGCATGTCTGCAGTGTCACAGGTCATGTCCGTTAAGGCAGTGTATGTGTTTATATGTGACATATACAGAGCATCAAGGTCAACAGCATTAATGTGGACACATCTGGGCATGTGCTGATAGGTAAGAACACCAGTACAGGCAAACAGACATGCCCACATCAAGACAGCATCCACATGGAGTATGAGCAATATAATCAGGTGACACACATATATGGTGATAATATCCAATCCCCTTTGGGTGTCACATGTGTGTGACACAAGCATGTCAGTGGTGTCATTGTCATGAAGATTTGCAAAGACAACTATTTATATGTAATAAATGTGATACACATGTATGTGCAGCTGTATCTCTGTGCATCTCTGAGATACTGTGACCTGCCTCCATCATTATGTCTTCCAGGTATGCCACGAGCAAGGCGCCCAGCCTATACATGCTTGGTGGATGAGGGCCTTATACCTTACCTCCAAGACAACTATGATGTCCTGTTTAGCCATGTGCCACAGGATGCACAGCAGCGGGATGACCTGTCGCAGGAACTTCACAGGAGGGTTAATGATGTGGGTGGCCATAACCGCACATACCAGCAGGTGTGCAGACACTGCACGGAACTGATCAGATGTGCAAAACAGCGTGCAAATGCAATTTCCAGGGAACAAGGTACAACAGGTGGTTGGCCACCAATCCAGCCCCCACTCACATGTACCGAGGAGCTACTGGCCAACCTGTGGACACCGGCAGAACAGCATCCACAAGCCTTAGCTGACATCGTGGAGGTGGGTGTCTCTCAACCACCGAGCCTGTAGTTGTCTGGTAAGTCACAACTGCACATATGACTATTATATCCCATATAGTTGCATGTGTCGCTCTACAATATTTGATGTAACATCATATGCAAGGCATGTATACACACAAGCCACATATTATAGTATGCTACTCTGTGCATGCACACATGTGCATACTCCATAGTATATCCTATTGTATTGGCGAATGGGTTAAAATGCACATTGCACCCTGTAGCTGTCATACAGGCATGGATAATGATCATACTGCTGTGTCACCCCTATATAGGTACCTCTGGCATTCCACTAAGACAGCAGGCCATTGCAAGTGAGACAGTTATAAGTATCAGGCATGTTAATGCACAGATCTATTCACCATGTGGCCAGTTAACACATGTACACATAATGTATGGTCCGGTCACAATATACAGGTTGCATCTGCAATCCATCACAATGACTACCCATGTGCAACACTTACAAACTAAGTGAAACACCAACATGAAACCTCAGAAACTGTCATTGCTAGATGTGTGGACAGCTGTGCATACAACGGTGGAGGTGCTGTTCAATGTAGGAACATGTACTACACATCAGAACTACACATGTGGGGTACACAAGCAGTACTACACAGTGAGCTGGAGTATGGGCAGCCCACAGGATTCACCATTGTTGATTATCCCCTGCTATGAATGCACACATTGCGATGTGCCACCTGACATGTCCATGACATGAGGTGGGCCAGCTGCAACATTGTCTCACTTTCCCATAAAACATACCCCACATACCAAACATACAACCCTTTGTCTGCATAACCTTGTGGACAGTGGAGTATATGACATCTATGGGTGTATGTAATATGGGACAACACGGACATGTGAGATAGACGGCCATCACAACTGTTTGGCCAACACATGTTCACACATGGCCATGGAGGATGGCTAGAGACAAGTAGCAACAAACAGTAGATGTGATGTGTTTGTGTGTACACCCTGTTGTACATTTGCTACACATGGTCCAACTATAGCCTTTGTTGAATGGTTATATTGCAGAGGTAGAACACTGGACATCCTACAGGCCTGTGCACAGCTTGTGGAGGCGTAACATCATTCGACCACATAAGATGTGTTGAACATCATGACTGTGTCACAGCATGACAGTAGTCACCTGTACAGCATCCACATACATACACAGACAACCACATCAGGCCACATATATAGTGCATTTCCCTTGCTGCTGTGGGATATCACTGTCAGCCATGCACCTTGTGTGTGTGGTACACAAATGTCATGTGGGACACGGTGTATTGACAAGTCTGACATATGTGGACATGGTTGCCAGGCAGCTAAAATATGTTTGCAGATGTTCAGGGGTGTCATCCGTATGGCCTTCGGTGACCTGTGTCACACATTCCACATCATGGTTTAGTGTGTATACACCTCAGCGACATGAGTCGCAATCCACAGTATATATGTATTGTGTATGCACGCAGTCATGGCTATGGACTGTGTCTGTAATTCACACTGTATAGCAATAGAGACGCCTCATGATTCCATGCAATGGCACTGTGTCTGTACTTCACACTGTATAGCAATATAGATGCCTCATAATACCCTGCAATGGTCATGCACATCTGCTAAATGTGCATTTTTTTCTGTAGGGAGGACAGACAACACTGCAATGTGACACCATTACCCCACTGTATATGTGACAGGACACCATTGTGTTAGACATGTATGCATGTCAATGCACACGTCAGCAGATTACATGTCATACTACATGTTAATGTCAAGGTCATATGCCACACATCAGCCATGTGTACTGTTAACCTGTGCTGGTCCACATGGTGTAACTCAGGGATGCATGCTTACTACCATGATTGTGTGAAATGCATGGCTTCTGCTATGACACATGCATGCTGTTGTGTACAACCCAGGGATGTATGATAACTAACAATATTATTGTCTGAGCTGCATGCCGCCTGCTGTATCACATGCATGTTGCATGCCTTTTGTCAAATCACATGCATGGTGTGTGTGTGTGTGTGTGTGTGTGTGTGTGTGTGTGTGTGTGTCTGTGTGTGTCTGTGTGTGTCTATATTGTAATGTAGAGTCTTTGTTTGCCCTCACAGGTGATGTAGGTTCGTTACCCTCCTGTGGTCCATCTGATGTTAGTGTCACAGACTCTAGCAGTGATGATGAACATATGCTTGAGGCACAGGCAGGGTTGTCAGGGGCTGAAACTGTGCCATTGGTTGCCATTCCAACTATATCACCCTCATCCCCACACACAGATCTCATGCCAACAAATACCCCATCACCAGTAGGCATAGAGGAAGGACAGTTGGCGTGTGGTAGCTTGGAACAGGAAAGTGTGGTGGCTACGGAAGGTGTGTATTCACACCATGGTGACAGGCAAATGACTGGAGATGGTCCACACAGGCATGTGGCCAGTGCTGCCCGTATGAGGACCTCTGGCCGGCATGCCCCTGCAGGACAGAGTGCAGCCGCTGGTGTCAACAGACGCATGTTGCAGGCTGTAATGGTGGCACAGGCACATGCTGAATGGCAGAACAGAGAAGGGCAGAGGCTTCAGAGGGCTGCTATCCGTTCTTTAAATGGCAACATCCAGGCATTGGCAAATGCTCAACAGCAGATTGCTGAGGTTTTGGACAGACGATTGGGTTACGTGGTTGGAATCCTTGAACATGGCATGACAATCCGTAAGAGTGAGCTGTCTGTGCTGGAACTTCTGGTAGGAGTGAGGTGTAGGGCACGTGGACATAGGCCAGCTACGTCACCTGGTGTAGGTCTATGTGAATGAGCTACCTCACATGCCCGCTCCCATAGTGGCAGTAGCAGCAGCAGTGCAGCTGGTGCTGGGCTCCACACCAGGACACAGCAGGCCATGTGCACATGGCTCTGGACAGTCCCAATGGGGACACGGTTCCAGTGGACATGTGCCATCAGACAGTACCCAATCTGCACCTCTGCCTGGTAGTGCCCATGCAACCCCTGGCAGGCACAGGTCACGTGGCTGTGGCCAGACACTGTGAGCTCTAAAACATCTGTACAGCCTGGAGCTGTCAATAATACCCCTATGTAGGCCAGACACATGGCAGAACTGTGTGCACACATACACGCACACACCAGAAACATCTGTAGGGCACCGCAACACACTCATGCATAACAACCACACATGGCCAATTAGATCACAGGCTCTAACCCACACACATGATGTCATCCACTGGTGCAGCCTAGGCCCCTGGCAAACATTATCACCCTGTGCATATGATGATGCCTGTGCCGCATCCCTGTCATCCACACCATTGGTGCAGGGACATGCTCATATGGTCTGATGCACAGGGTGAACAGAATAGGGAGATAAGTGTAGATTACAATTGTTATGTACTGTTGACATGCAGCAGACATACCATGTAGTACAGGTTTAGAATGCATTGTTTTCTGTTCACAGTATGTGTCTTGGTAACAACAGTAACAGCATGTCAGTCATGATGTCCTGCTTCCCTCCTTCAGGTCTAATTGCATGTGCCATTGAGTGTCAGTGTTTGCTGTTTCCCGTGTGTAAATGTGGACTACTCATAGGTATGTATGGCAATACCAGCATGCTATTCGTAGCTTCAACCTCACTGTTAGAAAGGCTGACATTCCAAAGATATCTACACAACTACTTATCCAGGAGCATGAGAGCTGTGTACTAAGCTACAGTGGCTAGAGACGTGACATCCATACCGGGTAACATCACGTGTTCAGTTACATGGGGCGGGAAGTTTACATAGCAGTCTAGCTAATGACAAGGGTAGAGGCCAGTTGATAGCTTGAGGCCACATTGTATAGCAGTAATACACATTCACCTTACAGGATGAGAACATGCAACTACACACACACACACACACACACACACACACACACACACACACACACACACACACACACACACACACACACACACACACACACAGGTATTCGCACACATGTATTCAGACACACAGTAACACACCCACACTCACAGGGTCAATGACACTGTAACATACACAGACACTTGACACTGTTGAGGTGAGGACCCCTGCCTATGTGGTAATCACCATTACAGTACTGTGCACCCACATGATGCGACACAGAGAATACACATGTACAGGTAGTCAGTAATGCCTAAGATCGACGGCATCAACAGGGTAGTAGATTGCATCACCTGGAGGGGTTGGGGGTCCTATCTGTTCACTATGGTAACATACATCCTCACTCCATGGACCAGACAGCCATACATACATACATACATACATACACACACACACTGTGGAGGCCACAATTGAATGCACTTATGGCACGCACATACACATAGCTCACATGTGTGTGATACACACCCCACCCCTGCCTATGTCTTGCTTTCTACAATGCAGTATGTACAAATGTCTACAACAGTGTACAGGAGTGTGAGTAACAATTGGGATGTATTCCCCACCATAAGTGGCATATATGAACACACAAGCAAGCACGCATGGCAGTACTGTGAATCAAACACTTGTTATCTTATGATACGTATGACAGACATGCAGCAGTATTGCCCACATTACAATGTGTACCGATGCTATCTTTGGCAATTGTGCTGATATATGCACATGGGAGGTCTTAAGTGTTACAGGTGTCAAGTGATTTACAGTCAGTGACACCCTGACCACTGTGTAGGTTGTATGTGTTCCCCTTCTGTTAACAGAAACATAGCTAAGTGTTTGCACATGTTATTGTAGGATGGCTTGTGACACACCTGTGAGCTGTCTTCAGCAAACATCCATCTGCAAAGATGGCCCACCACCTAGTTATGTCCACACATATGTCCATACCTGATGTACATCTTACCATACTGTCAGTATATCACCATATACAGTTGGCAATGATGGGGCTGCATTGCAACTGCATGTTGTAGTAAGACACATGTCACCTGCAAACATCAGCTACTGCACACACATGGTAGCTGAACTCACACAACTACATGTACATGTGTGTAGGTCCTACATTCCTGTCATTTAGTCATGTTTGTAGGCATTGCAATTGGTGGCCATGTGTGATGACATACATGACCCATGGACTGTTGTATGATATGAGTTGTTATGGGTAACCAGTACAGAGGGAATGTTAACTCAGTCAACATTGATATCACACCTTATGTACTGTTAGCATTCAACAGCCATGGACCTATCTTCCATGTGTATGTGTGTAATTGCTGTAGCCACCTGTCTGCATGAAGGACAGCAACAGCTATGCTATGTACATATGTGTTGTGTGTGTGTGTGTGTGTGTGTGTGTGTGTGTGTGTGTGTGTGTGTGTGTGTGTGTGGGGGGGCATGTAAATATCCATGGCAGGTACATGTATGTCATATCCAAACATGAGGGTGTATACTGGTGTACAGCAACAGTCATCTGTTACTGCTGTATATGACCCAGGGCCCCTGTTATTTGTACAGCCGACCTGGTTACGAACAATGGTATAATTGCATTGCATAACACATGATGCAACTGTGTCAGTACATGGGTAGTCTGCACAGTTGATGTAGAGCTAGGTACAGTCCACTGGTCATGGGTCACATGGTGTTGTACTAATATATGTTCTACCACATGTATGGATGTGTGTTGCTGGTCCAAGGACATGGTGATGTCTGAGGGCTACATCCTAGAATGTGGCTTTTGACACTGTGATCTGCACCTGACACACCTGTGATGCCTTTTGAGGGTATACTGGTCAGTACATGTGAGTGGCCTTCATGTACGTGGGGACACCACCAGCTGGAGCGGTCCGTACCGGTGTTATGGCCCACATGTCTGTATCCGAGGTGAATGGTGGTAGTGTTATTGTGCACAACTGATCCTTCAGCCAGGTGTTCCTCACTGCACAGATGTCAGTATTCCCCATTTTTGGATCTACATTGGGCAGCTGTGATTACGAACGCTACACATCTAGCACTGTTTAGCATACACATACAATGCAGTTGTCCTCTAGATGTCAGGGTGTTAACCTGGTCTCAGGACATTCGTCTATGAATGGCACTATATGGGCGGAGTAGCCACTCCTGGCAGGACATCACCATGGGTGGTAGTAATGTGCCAGGTTTAGATTGGTACATCTAAGGTGAGGGACAGCAGCAGACGTTGTGTAGAAGACCGGTGTCAGATATATGTAGTGCAGCGTTCCTGCTAACAATGACAACTATCGACACCAGAGTCCATTACAATGTGTTGTTCACATCTAACTTTAATAGCATGGCCACTGTGCCCTTCTGTGTTTAGAATCAGAGTGCATACAAAACAGCCCTGTGCTACTAAGTGTGTGAGCATGCCCAGTATAATGTTGTGTAGATGGACATATAGTGCATTCCAATCAGCCGTGTGCTACTAAGTGTGTGAGCATGCCCAGTGACACCTTGTGTCGGTTATGTGCCTCTATGTGTATGAGCATGGCCATTGTAACCCTGTATAGTGATAGTAGTCGTCCAGTCAACAGTTGGCCATACCTCACTTCAGGATGGATTCCTACATTGAAAAAACAGGTTCACAGGTATGTACATTGTAACTGCCAGCATCCATGTCGATGTCCGCAATCTTAGAAGGTCATATTGACAGTCTTGAAAGGTGTAGTGTCTGTGGCGTGGCTCGTATTTATGTAGTATTGTAATAGTGGTCCGTAGATAGGCAGATATCCTGATCCCACCACTGGCATGTGTTTGTCTCCGTCTGCTTGGGGACAGAAATATGCTTTTAGACTGCTCACACTCCAAACAATCCCTATCGCCGACTTTGCCATTGCTGATGTCACCCACCTAGAAATACACCTCTGGGAGTGTTGTGTCCTAGTAATCTCGGTAGCACGTTCTGTAACTGCGTAATGCTGTAGTGTGATAGAATAGACAGGTAGGTTTTTTATTCCAAGGCATGACAGGTGTATGCGTTTGGCAGTCATATCCCATGTGTTGGTGTCTGTGAGTGGCTACCCACTGGATGTGTTGAGGAGCTTGTTTTGTTGTTTTCCTATATAGTGGCCATAAATGTCACAATCGGACAAGAGACTGGGTTGGCAAGACATACACATACATTCGGCAATAGGTCTGGTGAGTAATGTCAGCAGCCCTAATCTTACCCTTAATACAGTCTGAACCTGTGTGAAGCACAGAAACACACGTGCCTTGATATTAACACCAGTACATAATGCAGGAGGTGCATGTGGTTTCCTTTTCATTCTTGAGATATATATGCTTTGGTGTCATGTGTGTGTTGATATATATATATATATATATATATATATATATATATATATATATATATATATATATATATATATATATATACATATATATATATATATATATATATATATATGTGTGTGTGTGTGTGTGTGTGTGTGTGTGTGTGTGTGTGTGGACATTAGCACACATAAATCTACATGATAGAATACATGTCCTATACTGTTGAATGCCTGTGCTGGATGATCTGTACATGATAACCTCAGATGTATGTAAATCTGCCATGGCTTACTGGTAAAGTACATCGTCTGTGGTATGCAGGGTCCTGGGCTCAAGCCGTGCAGAGGCCAGTTGTTTTGTTGCTGGGAAGAACAAGGGACAGCAAATACGGTGATAGTAAGGTGCTTTTAACCAGTTGTATGCGGGTCTGCGCGACAGTAAGCAGTGGTTATTTTTGGGGAGGCTCAGTATGGGTCATATAACTATGCATTAGAAGACAATACTATGCAAACAAGGTGGAAAATATTGAATCACGTTTATCCCCTGGCTGTGATGCAGATCCCAAGAGTGTATGTGTATAGATAGCCAGGTGAAGGACTCGAATATAGGTGAATGCATGGGGGGGTGTCAGGCATACTGTACGTAGATTGGAGCCCTGTGTCTCGGGATTGCTCCTGGCTTAGCATGCCTAAGCTAGGTGTGTGTCTATACCTGCCTAGTGCAATTGGGAGGGACAACAGTAGTAGGAGAGTAGTCAAGGTGAACAAGCTGGGCAAACAGGTGATAATTATCACAATCAGCAGATTACAGGCCCAGCCCAGCACAGAACACTACAATAAAGTGAGCAAGCACCATACCCTCGGGTTTTTCCACACTCTACACCACTGGTGTATACATGCGGGGAAATTTTACAAAACAATCCAATGAAATGAGAAGGGCTGCAGCAGGCAACATAGACCAACATGTGCAGGAGGCTGAGGGTAATGAGGATGTGAATGCTGCTGAACAAACCTCAGTGAGGAGACAGAGAAGACTGTACAGACCCAGGGTAACCTACCAGGGGCTACATGAGCTGGGAGATAGTGCAGCACTATGGGGTGGACAGAGTCCTCCTACAGCAGATTGTTGAGCTGTGCCAGCCACACCTGACACATCGAACAGGCCGAGGGGAACCCATCACAGTGGATACCAAGGTATGTGTAGGCCTAGGTATACTAGCCACAGGTACCACCCAAAGCACAACTGGGGATATCATGGGGATCTCACAGGCATCTGCATCCAGAGTATTTCATCAGTTCCTGGATGCCATGTCACCACATGCCAGTGAGCACGTACATTTCCTTAACACACGTAAGGTGTTGACCAGCAATATGCGTCTCTTCCACCAAATGGCAGACTACCCTGGGGTAGTGGGTGCTATAGCCTGCATGCATGTATGCATCAAAGCACCACCTGGTGAGCAGGGTAGGGACTGCATTAACCGCAGGGGCATCCCCTCCATCAACTGCCAGGTCATATGCAATGCCCAGGGCATTATACTGAATGTGTGTGCTGGCTGCCCTGGAAGCTATGGCGATTCTGATATATGGCATCTGACACAGCTGTACCACAGCTTTGCCAATATGGACATCCCCTACGGTCACCTAGTGGGGGATGCTGGTTACCCACTGGAGCCGTGGCTGATGACATCCATCAGAAATGCACACACACCTGAACAACTACGCCATAATGAGGCACACGCACAGGCCAGACATATAATAGAGCATGTGTTTGGAATGCTCAGGTCACGGTTCTGGTGTCTGGACACATCCGATGGAGCCTTGCAGTGTTCACCAGCTACATGCACCCAAATTGTTATGGTATGTGCTATGCTACACAATATGATCCTTCGGAAACAGCTGCAGTAGGAACAGCATGGGGCAGGGCCACACAGCCTCCCACCAATGCCAAGGCCTGTACAAGCACAGAGTGACTCGGAGGAGGAACAACCTGAGCCAGACCCAGTAGGCTGAAGGAGGCATGCCCAGTATGACCTGGCCTTGGCAAAGAGGCAACGCATTGCATTTGCACTGACACAGTAGGTACCCAGGGAATGCCACCCTCTCTGACTCGCACAGACAGTAAAAGGGATGCCAAACACGACACTACCTGTGCTCAACCATGTATTGGAAGTGCCCTGTGTGCATCCGACATAGGCAGCCCTCCAGCACCATCCTCAGGTCAGGCACACCCTCAAGGTAAGTCAATCATCCTACCAATTGGCAGTTGTATTAGAATGTGTTGTTACCTGTAGCTATGGTATGGATGTGAGCATGCAAGGGAATTTGGTGGCTGAATGTTAAGGCAGCAGAAAGTAGACATCCATAGTGGCACCATGACATCTATAGCACATACCGGGGTCACCATAGTAGCCATTAGTACACAGGGTGTCATAACCCACTGCGGGTAATGGGCTGAGCATCATGTGTGTCCATACAGCCCACACAAGTCTCAATCAGCTTGTCAGGTGTGGACCAACACAGACAAATGCTGTACTATGGGTTCTGAATATGCCCAATGGATGACCCCCCCCCCCTCCACAGACTCACACAGACAGACTACAGCAGGCCAGGCAGTTGGATGTAGGTTGTGAAGGCTAGGATGTCTGAAACTAATATGTTGGTAATTAAAGCTAAGATCTGGAGTACACTGGTATGCCTCTAGCCAGCACAATAGGTAGGTCTGCACACTGAAATGGAGTACCTGACATAACAGTACAGTAGTAGCAAAGGTGTACAAGTGTCAGGAGTGCCCCCCTTCCAATGTACACATGTAACAACAGTCAGGTGCGCCCCCCCCACCGCCGGTGCTGTGTAGGAATGTGGATACAGTCGGATGTCCCCCCACGCTGTGCAGAAATGTAGCAACTGTTAATGCCACATGACCGATGGATACTCTACAGACACAGCATGCCACCTGTCAGTGTACAACACAGAGGTTGGCACCACAGTACTGACTACCTGGACATGTAACACATGCAATACAGTTGGCCATACTGGGCATGCTGAAACACATGAAGGTATAATTGCAATGTCAGTCGACAACATGCGGAATGGTCATACTGGGCATGCTCACACAAGTAAACACAAGACGGACAGGTCTGCAAACACCAGTGGTCCGGACATATCTGCCGGTACATTGCTATACTTTTGGATGACTGTGCTGTATGGTATGTGTGTGGTACTGTCTATTGTCTGTATATTTGCCATGGTGTATTGGTAATTCACATTAGCTGTGTGCGCAGGGTATTGCTACTGACACTTGCAAAGGATGGTTATTTGTTTGCGGCCAGAACAAGCCCATTGGATACAGAGTGAGTAAGGCACATTGAAGCAGTTGGGAGCAGTTGTGCATGGGTTTGCATGGTGTTAAGCACTGTTGACCTCTAGTTACAGCTTCTTGCACTTGGTTAGACTCCACATTTTAACTGTTGTAGGCTACACACTCAAGTGCACTAGCCTATTTAAAGCATTTAAAGTGTTTTTGTGTAGTGTTGTGTATCTGTAAAAAAAGAAAAAATCTTGTTTCCCGCCTTTTCTAAGCTAGTCTAGTCCTGTTTTCAGGTTCTGCTGAATTCAGGGCTGTGGTACAAGTTCCTGTGTTGCCTATATCCGTACTTGGAAAGGAGGAAGTTTCTCTGTTCACCAGTGAGAGTGGGGAGCTTTGAGCAGCCTATCTGTCCCTGGAGGAGTGTTCTCAGCCCAGCAACTAGTAGTTTATTGACCGTTTTGGTCTAATTTCTATCTCTTTCATCTACCTGTCTTAAAAACCCACATTTGTGCAGTTTTGCATGGATTTGCACATCGTGCACCTCCACGCAGCACTGTTTAGCTAAGATTAAACTATTCCCAGCTCCATAAAGTCTGCTCTTCAATTTTTCCCTTGGAACCAGTCAGACTTTTCAACTTAAGCACTCTAAACAGTTTCTTTTCAGTCCAGCACTTGCCCAAATCTCCTAGTAAGCACTAATAAATGCTAGCACTACACCCCCTATTCTATACTATACAGAAGTACCGGGCTCTCTATTCATCCCAAACCGGACAATCAGTAAAACTTCACTTTATCTGTGCAGGCATGTCCAAAGGGCAGTTTCTGGTGAACTCTCCAGTCCAGCTGGTGAATCTGGGCATTTTGAGGCAATAACACAATTGCCTCATGTACACAGACAACCCTCTCCTCCTTCCAACAAACACAAACGTATGCGAGAGATGCAACTTTACAGCCAGACTGGAGGTCAAGCTCTCTCAACCCAAGACTGGAACAGTCAATCATGAGGAGAAGGGAAACACTTACACCACACTACCAGTCTCACATAGACCAATCATATCGGCACCGGCCAATAACACACATAAATACACAAAAACATACTCGGATGCTCTTAAATAGAAATCTGCCTAAGCAGCAGAGACCTCCAAAGCAGACATCCAAACAACCTCCACCCCCCAAGCAACAACCACAAATCACATACTTCACAAAGTCAGTGTGCCACGCAATCACAGCCCTTAAAGCTAAACAACACACCCAGTACACTAGTAATAAGAGACTCTATTGTCAGGCACACTGACGTCCCTCTCACTAGACTAAAAAATGAGAAGGTTACTGTAAGCTGACTGTCGGGTGCCAGGATCCGCCACATAACACAAGCACTCAGGTCACTCCATAACAGGTACAAATATGACGAGACGCACTCCTGGACTACATGAAAAGAGACATAGAGGAGCAATCTGATCATGTAGCCCAGGCCGATATGACCCTGACCCTGAGTAGCATCTTGCCCTCACCAAGAATGATGCCACAGTATAAAGATAAAATGATCAATTGTAACAATTGGCTTAGCTTTTGGTGTCATTCAAAGGGGATCCAGTGTTTGTCAGCCTGGGATGACATGCTCGACAAACTATGTTGCTTCACAAGAGATGGCTTGCACCTGTCGCCCTTGGGATTTTGAATACTGGCAAAGGCTCTTGCCACTCCCATACTGCCTTTTTTAGACAAGGCTCAAAAGACAAACCCACCTCCGTAAACAACAGAAGCAACAAAAAACTGAGGGTAATGCTACCTAATGCCAGAAGTCCAAACCTCAAAATGCACACACTCGAGGCACTCCTCATCAAGGAGGGAATCGATTTATGTGCAGTAACAGAAACCTGGTTCAAGGCTCCAGAGAGCACCCCAGCACTACCAGGATATAACTCATACCATACCTTTCAGCCCCAGAACCCGGACCAAAATACAAAAGGTGGTGGTGTATCCATTTTCGTCAGGGATTCCCACACCTCCAGGCTTGTAGCATAGCATGAGGCCTCGGAGACCATCCATGTGCAATTAACAGTGGGCAAAACTGCCTTTCAGTTTGTAGCCTGCTACAGATCACCCACCTTGTCTCAAGATCCCCACTCAGAATTCCTGAGAACACTGGAAAATATGAAGATCCTACCCAACACCATGATATTGGGTGATTAGAACTACCCACACATAGACTGGGAAAACTACTCAAATACAAACTCCTTTGCCCAATGCTTTCTAGAATTTATAAACTCAAACCAACTGGTTACCACTCCCACAAGAGGTGACAACATATTGGACTTGATCATCACCAATATGGGTGACCAATGTTCTGCACCAGATGTAAACCTGTCACTGGTAAGATCAGATCATAAACTAATCACACTAGACATCCACATCCCGACCCCATCCCCAGTCAAGGAACCAACTGTAAAAAAATTTTCAAAAGCAAACTTCGCACTTCTCAAGACCGAGGTGGAAAGTTTCAAAGCCCCACTGCTAAAGGATAATGCTGCCCAAACCACAGAATCCTTCACAAATGCATTCTATGTGCACCTACAGGAATGCATGGATCGAGCCATCCCAAGTAAAACAAAGACTCACTCCTCCAAAATGAGGAAACCAGTCTGGTGGACCCTGGAAATAAATAAGCTCTACAACAGAAGGAGGAAACTACTACATGATAGAGCAAAATCCCAAAAAGGGAAGGCATCCCTAATCAGTACCAGCAAGAAAGTACGATCCCTCATAAAATCATCCAAGGCCAACTTCCAAAGACGCTAAAGATAATCACAAAGCCTTCTTTAGCTATGTCAAGAATCTAAGTGGCAGCACTCAGATCTGCTCTGAGCTAGTGCAAAATGACAAAAAATACACTGAACCAGCAGACATTATCAACATCCTGGCTGACAGGTTCAGTGCAAACTTTACCCCCCCCACCCCCTAAAGGGCCCATGTCCATTCAAGAAGATTGAAGATCCCCAGACATCACAGACACTCAGGTGAAAACAGCCCTTTCCAAAGCCAAGAACACAGCATCAATGGGACCGCATGGCATCCCAGGCTGCATCCTACACGAGCTCCAAAATGAACTAACCCCTCACCTAAACTCACTGTTCAAGCTCAGCCTCACCACAGGCTATGTACCCAAAGAATGGAGTACAGCAACAGTTTCCCCGCTCCACAAAGGTGGTGCAACAACGGATCCCGGGAACTATCGCCCTATAAGCCTGACTAGTTTGGTCTGCAAAGCCATGGAGTGCATCATCATGGAACTCATTAACAAAGACATTGGAAACCTCCAGACACTGGACCTTACCCAATCTGGCTTTGTTAAAGGCAGATCATGCCTCCTAAACCTGGTTGATTTCTTTGAAACAGTTACCAAGGCCATTGATGAGGGAAAGGTAGTCCACACAGCCTACCTGGACCTCACAAAGGCTTTCGACACCATTCCCCACTCTGGCATTATAGAAAAGCTCACCAGCTTGAACATTAACCCCTGTGTCATGAGATGGGTTGCAAACTGGCTCATGGATAGAACTCACATGGTCAGAGTTGCAGGTGCTATGTCCAACTCTAAACCGGTTACAAGTGGAGTCCCTCAGGGCTCAGTCCTGGGGCCCCTCCTGTTCTGTATAAACTTCTCTGAGGTACATGCAGGCACAGGAGGACTGTGGCTGGCCAAGTTCACAGATGATTGCAAACTGGGGGCCATAATCGACTCCCCGGCTGACACAGACATTCTCCAGAAGGGTCTCACGGAGACGAATACCTGGTGTCAGAATCATGGCCTTCAGCTAAATGCCAAAAAGTGCATAGTCATCTCCTTTGGGAAAAACAAAGTGCCCACAAACTATCACATAGGAGGTAATCCACTAAGTATGGAAGATGTATTTAGGGACTTGGGGACCCAAGTAGATAGCAACCATTCCTTTGATAACCACATTGCCAAAGTGGTTAGAAAATCCTTCTATGTAGCCCATCTAATCACAAAAGGGTTCACATCTAGATCAAGAGAGGTTATTGTGCCCCTCTACTCATCGCTCATCAGGCCCATAATAGAGTACAATGCCCCATTTGGGATGTACCTTACTCGACATCTGAAACAGCTGGAAAGACCACAAAAGTACCTCACCAAGAGGATCATGGGCCTCAAACAGATGCCCTATACAGCCAGGCTAAAGAAACTCCATCTTTACTTGGTTGCTTACCGCCTCCTCAGAGGAGACCTCTGCCTTACGTACAAGGCCATGTCAAACCCTGAATTAATGAACATGCTCCACCTAAGGAAAACCAAATCTCTTAGAGCGACACGCTCTAGGGATTTAAACCTCAGCACAACAATAAATAGGACATGCTAGAGGGATAGATTCCTGTCCCAGAGACTTCACTTGCTCTGGAATAGAATTCCAATCTATGTTAGGCAAAGTCCCTCACTTACTCTCTTCAAGAGAAATCTTGAAGAGTGGATGGGAAATTGTAAATATACACCTGGGATCACATCAGTGGCCCTGCTGGACAGAGGCCCAGGAAACTAATCTAAAAGGGAGGTGAAAGCCAACACATTCTGGCTAGGCTTATAAATGCCCTTGGGCAGATAGCCTAGTACCTACCTAGGAACCTATGAACCTATGAACATTTCTTTACCAGTGCAATACTCGCATACTGGTAGCCAAACATGCTTATACCCGCTCACTTCCTCACTTGCACATCCACCGACATTGGTGCTTGCATGTGTCACTCATGCTGGGTGGGCAGGATCCCTTGTGATGCCTATTACATCAGACTACATGACTACAGTATCAGGTATGGCTGACCATTAGGCGACGGCATGGCGTTCGACTGTACGGAATCGGTGGCCTGTCCAGTGAGTTAATCATATTATATGTGTATTCCTCATACAATCTGCTCCCATCTGGCTGATACATGGGAACCAATACTCTGCAATGCAGACAAGTAAATGTGTTTTGGGACCCACATCCATCTGCCGGGTCATGCTACCGCATACCTATTGTAGGTTTGCCACCTTTCAAATTGGCTGTGGTGAGACTTTAGGATTAACACCTGTCCCACTTTGCGTGGGACAGCCCCTCCTTAGGCGTATGTGTCATGCGAAAATAATGAAGACATAGCAAATGTCCTGATTGCAGGCCAATATTATATTCTACATTTCTCTAATAGTTGCATGTAACAGTTATTGTATATATGACACTTCTATATGTTATATGAAGTAGCATAAGCAACTGGACTGCTACTAGACTAAGCTTTTATTTGTGCTAATACATATAGTTCTGTACTATGCACGGCTGTAGGTATGTTCTGACCTGATACGTCTGACATTTCTACAGAGCAGGTCCCACTTTGGCCATTTGGAAAGGTGGTAGCCCTATAGGACCTATATGTAGAGATGTCAGATTTGGCAAGGCAACACATACCCATAGCCAGTAGAAAATAGACTACTTCACCGGTTTGCATAACTAAAGGTTATTCTTGTAGCATTATATTTGCTAATACTGTTTCCTATAACATCTAGGTGTTTCATATACAACATATCAACCACTATGCAACCACTACAGACAATATATGGATTCTTTGCCCTAAATCACAGGCCATGTGCCATAATA
>NC_056746.1:712155904-712200904 GCF_019279795.1 Protopterus annectens
CATCGCCTTAATCACCTTATATCCAACTGCCACTATGCCAATGTGTAAAGTATATATTCTCAATAATTCATGTGGGGAGCCATGCATCACGGTCAGGTGTTTAATCTCGGGTAGTAGGTTCTGCATGACCAGCTGGAGGCTGAGCAGTCTCATGAACCACTACTGCACATACAACTTGTGTCCAGATGTCTACAGGACTGGACAGCATGTTGTGACACCAAGTCCGATATTTACACAGGATACTTATCCCATGAGGGATATCCAAAAATTGAACAAACCAATAACCTTCGATATTTTTGGATTTAAGAAAATGTGATAGGGTTTTACATGCAAGGGATACATAGTTTGCAATCCTGACACTGCCTAGGGTGAGACTGCCTACTAGATATGAGTAGTGGTCACTATGTGCAGATATGTCTGCGCCAAGCTAGCAGCCCAAGTATGGCTGGATTCGGTGGACGTTCAGGAATGGGGGAGGTTGTGTGCTGTATAGGGGATGATGGGTATTCAATTATGCATCCAGGTTTGTTGTGGTTGGATGGCTCAGTTCATTCCAGAGCATTATGTGGGTATGTGCCGGTGACGTTTCTGTACATGTGTATTGCACATTTTAGTATTCATATGTTTGTGGGATTGTGTTCTACAGTATGGCCTGTCAGGTTGTATTGCAGATGTGTATGTTTGTTCTTTGTGTTTCTTTCTGATTCACCCACTGCTCCCTCATACACCTCCAGTTCACCTATTGTACATCCAACACAGTCTCCCCTTGGCGAATTATTACATTACCTGTCCCCCCCACACCCATATTCCACACACTCCATCCATCCCTTCTCTGGTTGATGGCCCATGGCACAGTCAAGGGAACACATTGCATACACTACATATCTCTGGTACCTGTATGGTTGTGAGGACTACCCTAGCATTTTTCACTTTACACATGCTGTACATCATGCACATAGGTACACGCAAATACTTATCTTTCATGACATGGTAGGTAGAACCGGGTAATACCCATTCATCTTTTGCCCATCCTGACAAGGACACCTTGGACCGCAAATGGGCAGATTTTGGGCGAATGCTCTGACCATTGGTAGGGTTGCCACCTTTTCTTATGGCCAGGATGGGATATATTCAGGATACACATCGGATTTTACAGGCCAACACATACCCATGGCCAGTACAATGGATAGTACTTTTGTTTTATGCCTAAATGTAAGCTTATTGTTGTAGCAGTTTAGCTGCTTCTTCTATTTTGTTTACTTGCTTACTCTGTTTCTTGTCACATGTAGGTATGTTACATACAGAAATAACTATTGTATGTGACTATTACATAATATGTGGGATATAATTATGTCCTACGATCACAGGATATTTTATTTTTATAATGGTTTTGGTATGGACACAATTGCCCAGAGGGGGACTGTCCCTCACAATGTGGGACAGGTGGTAACCCTGACCATTGGGCTAGACTTAGCTATTGGTGGCGCGCTAACACGATGCTTTTTACTTCCACTTGGTATAACTATCAACACTACAATAGAATACTGGCACGAGGTTTTAAATGTCATTTGTTTGAGGGATGGGGACTCAATATTCAGCTATGTGCATTTGTGTTTGTTTCTTATTTCTGTGTTCGAAAAACTGTCTTGCATGCTTTGCATACATTTCAGTATCCACGGACACTGACAGGTGTGATTACTATTGGAGGCATGCTGTGATATTCAGCATTTTAAGTTGCACATAAACAGCCAACATGTCCACGCCTCTGTGCGGCGCTTCGACACTCCCCATGCACTCGAGCACGATTCCTATGCACGTGGATGTGGTAGCAGCACTCCTTCATTAATATGCATATGGTGCTACTGCGCCATCTCTATGCCGCATGGTCGGCGCAAGCCTAATGCCGTCCTCGCACCGAGCTTCATGAATCCCGGGGATGGTCTTTTGATGCAGAAAGGTTAGAAACCATAAAAAATTCAAACAGGTTTAGAGCATAATTTACCAATCCTACTCCATTGTTAAGGGTTATTTTTCTAACACTCTACAGATTGTAAACTGGTGGTTCTTGGCACAACACTAATTTTATTTTCTGTACCTTCCCTAACTCATACTGATCCACAAAGCACAATATGTCTAAAGTAACCTCTTTCAAGTACTTAGATATTACAGAAGATTCTCATTTGTTGCTTCACCTGTAGGTTGATATTACCAAAAAAGAATGCATTACTTTATCTAAGAAATATTTCTACATGATGATCATACTAACCACTGATACCTGACAATCATTAGCCAAAAAGATCCCTGTCACCAAGCTGGAAATGAAATGAAAACAATGGCCTTATTCTGCCCACAAAATGCAATCTGCTTTCAAACACTAATTGTTCACATTTATTTAATTTGTTTGATTACAGTCTTCAACATTGCCATTAGCTGTGAAAAATCAGTATCTTACTTGTCATGGCATGGGCAGCACTACTTTCTTCTACTACAACCAAGTAAATTCTTAACTTAAAATTCTGTCCACCTGCTACAAATTAACTCACTGCCTCCATTCAGTGATACCCCCCTGAAATCTCATAATGATATATATATATATATATATATATATATATATATATATAATATATGTTTATATATATATATATATATATATATATATATATATATATATATATATATATATATATATATATATATATATATAGATATATATACATATACATAGATATATAGATATATATATATATATATATATATATATATATATAATTCCCCTTCAGAAGACTGAAACATCAGAAGCTCAAAATTCATAAGCCTGAAACCAAAAGCCTGAAAATTCAAAAGCCTGAAAACACGCAAAATACATATACTGACTTTAAACAACATAAACCATATTACTTTCCATGAAGTATAAACAGGGAGGCAAGCCCCCCTGCACCCCCATGTGGGGGCTGTGCCACCCACATCCCCTTCTACTTAAATATATCAACTCAGAGATTGCACTTCACTACACTAAGTGCAATCTTGGAGTTGATATATTTAAGTAGCAGGAGGTGTGGGGGGTGCAGGGGAGCTTGCCCCCCCTGCTCATACTTGGTGAAAACTGCTATGCTTTGTTTTGTATGTGTTTCTGTGTGTCTTTGTACTGGCATATTAGCATTATTTGTATTCTGTCTGTTTTCAGTCTATTGAGTTTTAGGCTTTTGAGTTTTCAGGCTTTTGAATTTTCAGGCCTTTGGTTTCAGGCTTATGAATTTTGAGCTTATGATGTTTCAGGCTTATGAAGGGGAACCATATATTTATACATATATATATATATATATATATATATATATATATATATATATATATATAGATTGATATAGATATATAGATGCACACAAGCATCACTTAGTACTAGCACCACTTTAATGGCATTTACAAAACACAGTTTGAAAGTCATTGGGCAGGATTCATGATGGCTTGCACGGAGTCTAAGAGTAGTGTAAGACTCCATGCAGCCATCGCGATCCAGGAACAGCCAAATTGTGCGTGTAAGAGAGCACCTAAAATGGCTCTTACACGGGCAGGGCGTGGATATGCTAATTACCTCACTTGCAGCTGAAAGGAAGGTAAATGAGGTTAATTTGTGATCCAGGAAGCAGAAACCTGCCCGTGTAAGAGCCGTGTTATCTGTAGAAATGTACTCAGTTGATAACTGAGTACCGTTCTGCAAATAACACAATGGAGCCATGTCAGCTCCAAATAAAAGTTGCAAATGTTGCAGGCAGCATGCCAATGTCCAAATATGTGGCCACTGGCAATGTACCCTGATGCAAACATGAAATAAACATAGCGCAGCATCGTGCAAACAGGCTGCGCTATAAAGAAACAAAAAATAAAAATATTAAACCCACAAATGTGGGTTAATGCAAAGCATAAGTATACAATGGAAGGGAATAGCAGGGTAAAACAACATGGCCACCAAGTAGGGGTTGCTAAGGGGGGGAAGCGTAGTGTAAGACATGTAACTAAGCATTAGTAGGCAATCCTATGTAAATGAGTGGTAGGATAGTGAATTGCACTGTTACATAGAAAAAAAGCACAATCCGTGCAGTGTAGGAGTAGGATAAGGGGGAGTAACAGAGTAGGAGATAGGTGACATCACAGGGGGGAATGTATGAAAGGAATGCAGCTCATTGGAGCACAGTGGCATGTGAAAGCTGTCAGTCACACATCATGGAAAGAGGAGTGTCAACAAGTAGGCATGGGAAAGCCAAGAAATGGAAGGTGTACATGATGGATAACACCAAAGTTTCTTGCTGGGCGTGCATGCGTGCTTGTGCACGTGGGCAGGCATGAGTAAGACAGAGTGCGCGCGTTTAAGGCAGAATAAGCATGTAGGAGCCTGTTTAAACATCTGTAAGCTTGTTTGCACTGGTGTGCACGCGTTTTAACCCGAATAAGCAGATTCTAGTCCGTCTAAGCATGTGTGCGCACGTGTTAGCCACTTTGAGCGTGTTTATGCTGGTATGCCCATTGCTCCCCCCTGAGGAAACAGAAGGGAAAGATGAAGCATGGGAAATAGTAGGAAGCTAGCAGAATTTGCTGGCAGAGCTAGCAGGTGAAAACAATCAGAAGCAGGCAATTACACAGGCAGAACAGTAGCCTAGCCCAGCACTTAAAACACTGCAAACAACAGTGCAGAATGTTTCTCTCAAGAGACACTGCAACAGAGGAGTAAGCTACTAGAAGTGAATACTGAAAAAGCTTCACTCAGACCAAAAATGCTAGGGGCTACCATAGCTGTTATAAGGAGACATATGCAACTTGCTGAGGGGGGTGACTATGCAAATGCTGCCAGACAACCCACAATGAGGAGACGGAGAAGAGTGTACAGGCCCAGGGTCACCTACCAGGGGTTACATGAGCTGGATATATTGGAGCACTATAGAGTGGACAGAGACCTCCTGCAGCAAATTGTTGAGCTGTGCAGGCCATGCCTCACACACAGAACCAACAGAGGGGAACCCATCCCAGTGGAAACCAAGGTATGTGTTGGCCTAAGAATGCTAGCAACAGGTACCTTCCAGAGACCAACTGGTGATATGATGGGGATATCACAGGCATCAGCATCCAGGGTACTGCACCTGTTCCTGGATGCCATGTCAGCACATGTCAGTGAGCATGTATATTTCCCCAATTCCCATGAGGTATTGGCCAGCAATATGTGTCTCTTCCAGCAAATAGCGGAATACCCTGAGGTAGTGGGTGCAATAGACTGCACGCATATACACATCAAAGCACCAGCCGGTGAGCGGGGTAGGGCCTACATTAACCGCAAGGGCTTCCCCTCCATCAACTGCCAGGTCATGTGTGATGCCCAGGGCCTAATAATAAATGTGTGTGCTGGCTGCCCTGGAAGCTACCACGATTCACATATCTGGCATCTGACGCAGCTGTACCAGACATTTGCCAATGGGGACATCCCACATGGTCACTTAGTGGGGGATGCTGGCTATGCACTGGAGCCGTGGCTGATGACACCCATCAGAAATGCACACACACCTGAACAAGAACGCCATAATGAGGCACACGCACAAACATGAAATGTAATCGAGCATGTGTTTGGGCTGCTCAAGTCACGGTTCCGGTGCCTGGACACATCTGGTGGAGCCTTGCAGTACTCACCAACTACATGTATCCAAATTGTCATGGTATGTGCTATGCTACATAATATGATTCTGCGAAAACAGCTGCAGCAGGACCAGTATAGGGCTGGGCCAAACAGCCCCCCCACCATTGCCAAGCCAATCACAGGCAGAGCGTGACTCGGAGGAGGAACAACCTGAGCCTGCCCCAGTAGGCAGAGGGAGGCGTGCCCAGTATGCCTTGGCCTTGGCAAAGCGGCAACTCATAGCACATACACTGGCTCAGTAGGAACCCAGGAAATGATACCTCTCTCTGACTCACACATATAGTAAAAGGGATGCCTAAGTTGACACAACCTGTTATCAAACATGTACAGGGAGTGTAGTATGTGCATCAAACATAGACAGCCCTGCAGCTCCACCTGAGGCATGATTGCCATGTGTTAAGCAATGCAGCACCATGTAGTATATGCAAACATGATGACCCTGACTAACATCCTACCCTCACCAAGCATGATGCCACAATATGAAGACAAGATGATCAATTACAATAATTTGTGTAAGTATTGCCATTAGTCAAAGAGGATCCAATGCGTGCCAGCATGGGATGACATGTTGAGCAAGGCACGATGCTCCACCTCCGTAGGTATCACAAGGGATAAGAACCTAGATGTAATGCTACCCAATGCCAGATGTCCAAACTGAAAGATGCATGCAGTCTAAACTCCCCTCAGCATGGAGAATGTTGATATCTGTCCTGTAACAGAAAACTGGGTTAAGGCTCACAAAAGCACCCTAACACTACCAGGTTACATTTCATACCATGCTTTACAGCCCCAAAACATGGAACGAACTACAAAAGGAGGGTGAGTAGCAATAATTGTCAAGGATAACCACACTCCCATTTTGGTACCACAACAAGAAGCAGCATTGATTATCCATGCTCAAGTAACAGTGGCTAAGACCGCCTGCCAGTTTGTAGCCTGCTACAGACTACCCTCCTAATGCCAGGAACTGCACTTGGCCTATGTTGGAACACATGGAAATATCAAGCTCTCCAAACAACATTATATTGGGTGACTGAAAATACTCAAACATAGACTGGGAGCATTATCCCAGCACCAACACCCTAGGCCAAAGGTTCCTAGAATCCATAAACCAACATGCTCAGGAACAATGTACCATTCCCACAAGAGGGGTAAGCATACTGGATGTGATAATCAGCAACATGGGTACTCTATGGCCAGATGAGAAGTGTATTCCTCACTGGTAAGATCAGACCATAGAGTTATCACACTGGATATTCACAGCCGGACCACAGTCCCTGTCCAGAAAACCACGGTGAAAAACATGTGTAAAGGAAATGTTGCACTCCTCCAAACTGATGTGGAATTCATTAAAGGCCCTGTGCCTGTAGAAAATATGGGCCACACCTCAGAACCCTTTATAAATGTATTCTATGAACACAGTCAGGAATGCATGGATTATGCAATCCCAAATAAAACTAAGGCCCAATACCATACACACAGGCATCTGGCATGGTGGACCACAGCCATTACCAAACCATGCAAGAGAATGAGAAAGTCACCACATGATAGAGCAAACCCAAAAAGGGAAGTAATCTCTGATCAGTATTATGGCAATAAAATATGGCCAGTCATAAAATCCCCTAAGGCCAGCTACAACAAGTTGAATCTGTGAATCTTGGCCAATGTTACCCCTGCCCCATGTACACAGATAACCCCCTCCACCTCCCAAGAAATTCAAATATATGTGACAGATGCAAGCACGTCTCCAAACTGGAGGCTGAGCTCACTCAACTCAGTACTGTCTAAACTAGTCAGGAGGAGAAGGTAACCACACACACAACAAACCCACTCACATAGACCTATCACAACTGCAATCCAAATACATAAACACACAAAAACATTCCTGGAGGCTATAATTAAAAACCACCAAATCAACAGAAGCCTCCAAAGCAGACACCCAAGCAACCACTACCCCCAAACATAGCACATGCAACACAAAGTACACAAAGTTGGTGTGCCAAACAGTCACAGCCCGTAAGGACAAACAACATGCCTGATACACTTGTAATAGGTGACTCCATAGGCAGACACACTGATGTCCCGCTCACCAGATTGAACAAGGAAAAGGGTACAGTAAGCTGCCTGTAGGCTGCTACAATCTTCCACATAACACAATCATGCAGGTCACTCCAAAGCAAGTACAAATATGACTCAGTCATTGTCCATGCTGGTGTGAATGACTGAGACGTACCTCCCTGGAATACATGTAAAGAGACATAGAGGAGCTCTCCGATTATGTTGGCCAGGCTGGTATGACTCTGACCCTGATCAGCATCCTACCCCCACCAAGAATGATACCACAGTACAAACACAGAATGATCAGCTTTAACAATTGGCACAATTACTGGTGTCATTCCAAGGGGATACAATGTGTGTCTGCTTGGGATGTCATGCTTGACAAGCCACGCTGCTTTGCCAGGGATGGCTTGCACCTGTCACCCCTGTGTGTCTGGATATTGGCTAAGGCTCTTGCCACCTCCATAGTACCTTTTGTAGGCAAGGCTTAAAAGACAAACCCACCTCCCCAGAAACCATAAGTGGAAAAAATATGAGGGTAATGCTGCTCAATGCCAGATGTCTAAACCACAAGATGCATGCTCTCGAGGCCCTCCCCAGTATGGAGAACATCGATGTCTGTGCAGTGATGGAAACCTGCATCAAGGCTCCTGAGAGCACCCCAGCACTACCAGGTTATACCTCAAATCATGCTTTTCGGCCCCAGAACCTGGACCAAACCACAAAAGGAGGGGGAGTATCCATATTCAGCAAAGATACGCACACATCCAGGTTACTGACAATGCACGAAGCATCAGAGACCATCCATGTGCAACTAACTGTAGGCAAAACCGCTGTACAGTTTGTAGCATGCTACAGACCACTATCTCAGACCCAGGAACACCACTCAGCCTCCCTGAAGACACTGAAGACTATGAATGTCTCCCCAAATACCAAACAAGGTACTCACAAATCACCACATAGGTGGTAATCCATTATGTATGGAAGAAGTAATCAGGGACCTAGGGACACAAGTGGACAGTAACCCCACATGCAACACTCACTTTGCCAACATGGCTAGGAAGACCACCTATATTGGCCACCTTATCATGAAAGGATTCACATCTACATCAAGAGAGGTCATTGTGCCCCTATACTCTTCTCTTATCAGGCCCATAAGTGAGTACAATGCCCCATTTGGGATGTACCATACCCGACACCTGCAGCAGTTAGAAAGACCTGACCAAGAGGATAAAGGGTGTCAAACATTTGTCATATTCTGCCTGGCTGACAACACCCCAGCTGTATGCAGTCACATACTGCATACTCAGAGGCGATGTATGCCCGATGTACAAGGCCATGTCCAATACAGAATGGATGGACATGCTCCACCTCAGAAAATCCAAAGCCATTAGAGCCGTGAGAGTGACAGATGTCAACCTCAACACATAAATAAATGGGATGCGCTGGAGGGACAGATTCCTAACCCAGAGGCTTCCTACACTCTGGAACAGAACCCACTCCATGTTAGGCAGAGCCCCTCACTGACTCTCTTCAACAGAAATCTTGCCAAGTGGATGGGAGATCGTAGATTTACACTGGGGGTCTTCAGTGTGTCACATCTAGAAAGAGGCACAGTAAAGTAAACCCTAAATGGCCATAATATTCACATAGCAAGGGGTGGCAAAAGCCACACACACTCTGGCTACGCTGATAAATGCCCTAGGGCAGATAGCCCAGTATGAACCTATGAACCTATGGAGATACAAATTGTACAGGACACTAAGGATAATCACAAGGCTGTCTTAACTGATGGTAGGAACCTTGTTGAGAATTCACAGATATACTCTGAATTACCAAATATTACAAACAATACACCAAACCCACACACATTGCCATCGTCCAACCTGACAGGTTCAGTGCAACCCCCCCCCCAAAATGACAAATATCTATCCCAGCAGAGTGCTGACCCCCTGACATTGCAGATGCTGAGGTAACAGGCAGCATCTTCAAAGCAAGACACACAGCATCAATGGTACGAGATGGTGTCCTGGGCTGTGTCCAACATGAACTCCAAGAAGAATGGAATGCCAAATAACACTACTGCTCAATTTCAGCCTTACCACAGGATATGTACCCAAAGAGCAGTGTACAGTAACAGTGGTCCCTCTCCACAAATGTGGTGCCTCAATGGATACTGCAAACTATCACCCCAGAATCCTGACAAGCTTGGTCTGCAAAGCTATGGAAAGGATCATCATGGACCTCAGAAATAAAGATATTGGGGACCTACAGACACTGGACCCTACCCAGCGTGGCTTTCTTAAGGGCAGATCCTGCCCCTTAAACATGTCTGACTCATTTGAAACAGTAATCAAGGCCGTTGATGAGGGGAATGTGGTCCACACAGCCTATCTGGACCTTGCAATAGCCTTCCATACAATATCCCACGTGTTCATTATAGATAAGCTCACCAGCTTAAATATAAACCCCTATGTCAGTAGATGGGTTGCAAACCAGCCCAAGGACAGAACTGACCTGGTCAGACATGCTGCAGCCATGTCAGACTACAAACCAGCTACAACTGGCATCCCACAAGGCTCAGTCCTGGGACCTCCCTTGCATGGTATATATTTACCATAGGTACAGGCCAACATGGAAGGACTGTGTCTGAACAAGTTTGCAGAGGACTACAAACTGGGCACCTTATCTGACCCTCCAGCTGACACAAGCATCCTACAAAAGGGCCACATAGAAACAGACAACTGGTGCCAGAGCCATGTCATCAAGCTAATTGCAGAAATGTGTATAGTCATCCCCTGTGGATAAACAGTAAGTGCCCACCAATTACCACATAGGTGTTATCCCATTAAGTACTTTAGAAGTAATAAGAGACCTGGGGATACAATTTGATAGATATCTTGCATTTGACAACCATGTGGCTGCAGTGGTTACAGAAACATACCATATACCCACTTAATCATGAAGGTAGTCAGATCTAGATTAGGGGAGGTCATCGTGCTTCTTCAGTCATCCTTCATCAGCCTCACAATTGAGTACAATTGCCCCTGTGGCATGCACCTCAGCAGACACCTCCAGCAACTGGAAAGACCCCAAAAGTACCCCACCAGGAGGATCAAAGAGCTCAAACAGATGCCATGTGTTGCCTGATTAAACAAACCGCAGCTCCACACAGTGCCATACTGCCTGCCCAGAGGCAGTCTGTGCCTGATGTATAAAGCCATGTCCAAGCTGGAATCAATGAACATGCTGCACCTTGTACAATCTGAATGCCAGTGAGCTATGCACATGAGAGACCTGAACCCCAGCACTGACATACATAGGACATGCTGTAGTGAGTGATCCATAACCTAGAAGCTCACTCCACTCTTGAGTAAACTCCCAGTACAGGTTAGCCAGAGAGTCCCTCATTGATTCTCCTCAACAGGAATCATGATGAGTGGATGGGAGATGGTAGGTTTACCCTGGGTATCACTGTTATGTCACGGATAGACAGAGGCACATTATACTAACCTTGAAATATGTGATGTCAAATTCCAGTTACACTGTGTGTTGAAGGACAAACACACTCTCTGACTAGCAGTAGAAATGGCCTAAGGCACATCGCTAGTGTTTGTCAATGTCCACCCAAGTTGTGGAATACACTACCAATGTTGGACAAGCCTGGTGTAAGTAGTCCATATCCGAACAAAATGCAGCATGGTCATATGTGCACAACTGGCCCATAACCAGTCTGGTGTGCTCACTATGAATATTTAAAGCAGTGATAGGACTGAAACCCAGGATACTGTCCACCACAGTGAAGGTACTGTACCAGTACACTGTACAATATTACAGTGTATGGTCATTATGAAAGGATGTTGACAACTGTATGCAAACTATCCCATGGAAACCCTGCAGGCACAGTATAATCCCTGTCGGGTTCAGACACAAAGCAGTTGGGCAGTATGTACACAGCATGACTCCCAACACACAACTATAAATGTGAAATACTGTGGAAGTTCACACACACCCACAAATGTGGTGGACTGAAGATCTCAACATATGGAAAGCACACACTGGGCATGCTCACACACTTTGATAAATGAGACATATGTCAGGCAACAAGCCATGGAATATGCCTGAACTGGGCATGCTTACACACTTAGGCCATGTCTCAGTTTAGCAGTTGGCCACACATATGTGGTATTTGTATGTGTTAAACCAGGAACCAACCACAAGACAGAAATCTGCCCAGTGCACACAGTTAAATGACTACAGAGACATAAGTTAAATAGTGGATCCCATACATATTCAAACATCTTCCACAGATACACAAGTTGTACATAGAAACAGGGAAAGCTATTGCAATAAAGACCTGCAAACAGTTTATCAGCAACAAATATTGTGCATCTGACAATTAAACATATGGGTGTAAAGGTCAATACTAGGCTATTTGTCCTAGGGAGTACAAGCTTAGCCAGAGTGTGCTTGGCATCTGCCTCCCCAGTACAGTAGGCTACTGTGCCTCTGTAAAGTAGGTCACAGAAGGCACCATGTAAGGCTAGTGTGCTGTGCCTCTGTCAAGCAGGGACACAGTGGAGATCCCAGGGGTTGAATTTGCAATGTCGCATTCTTGTTTGAATCCTGCAAATGCTCAGTGTGTGCGTGTGTTTGGGTGTGGGGGGTTAGTGTGTGTGCAATTCTGTGTGAAAGAAATGTCCCTTTTGCCAACTAGAAGAACACACTGCATGATGCACACTCCTCTTTCTAAACACTGATGATCCCAGCACCCTATAAGTACAGCAGGAGAAGGGAAACCTCCCAGTCATTCGGATAGTGTGCTCTGCTAATGTGTTTCTCACAAGTGTCATAACATAGCTAGGTAGGGGTTTGAATCCTGCAAATGCTCCGTTTGGGTGAGGGTGATTCGTGTGTGTGCAATTCTGTGTGAAAGAAATGTCCCTTTTGCCAACTACAAGAACACACTGCATGATGCACATTCCTCTTTCTAAACACTGATGATGTCAGCACCCTATAAGTACAGCAGGAGAAGGAAAACCTCCCAGTAATGTGAATAGCGCGCTCCGCTAATGCGTCTCTCTCAAGTGTCATAACATAGTTAGATAGGGGTTTGAATCCTGCAAATGCACAGTGTGAGTGTTAGGGTGAGGGGGGTTAGTGTGTGTGCAATTCTGTGTGAAAGAAATGTCCCTTTTGCCAACTACAAGAACACACTGCATGATGCACATTCCTCATTCTAAACACTGATGATGTCAGCACCCTATAAGTACAGCAGGAGAAGGGAAACCTCCCAGTAATGCAAATAGTGCGCTCTGCTAATGTGTCTTTCTGAAGTGTCATAACATAGTTAGGTAGGGGTTTAAATCCTGCAAATGCTCAGTGTGTGTGTTTGGGTGAGGGGAGCTAGTGTGTGTGCAATTCTGTGTGAAAAAAATGCCCCTTTTGCCAACTACAAGAACACACTGCATGATGCACATTCCTCATTCTAAACACTGATGATGTCAGCACCCTATAAGTACAGCAGGAGAAGGGAAACTTCCCAGTAATGTGAATAGCGTGCTCCGCTAATGCGTCTCTCTCAAGTGTCATAACATAGTTAGGTAGGGGTTTGAATCTTACAAAGTCCATGTGTGTGGGGTGTTGCTCTTAATATTGTATGACATAGATCATATCAGTAATGTCAATGCACACATGAGGTATGTGTGTGCCGCATAGACATATGTACCTGTGACCTAAAATAGATCCCATGTGTGAAGCCTGCCTCATGTGAATACATGTAATTTGCATTAAACAACTTTATGACTGTGGTTTTCTGTGCAGGGGCTGCATTTGGTATGTGAATATACAGTCAGAGTAGTCTATGGTGTCATCTTACCAGCGAGGGATACACGTCTGGTCTGGAGCATATAGTCCACATGTTGGTGATGAACAGGTGCAGCATGTATTCCCCACTTGGAGTGGTAACAAGTAGTTCGATAGCAATTGAGTGTAAGGATTCAAGGAACTTTACATCTAGGGTGTTGGAGCTACAGTAATGCTCACGGTGTATGTGTGGGTAAATGAAGCTGCCCAATATATTGTTGTTTGGAGACACCTGCAGATATACATGTCTTCTTAAGTAGGCCAAGTGTGTTACCTGGGTTTGGGAGTGTGGTGTGTACCAGGCTATGAACTGGACAGCAGTCTTACCCACTGTTAGTTGCACATGGATAGTCTCGGATGCTTTGTGCTGTGCCACCAACCTGGAGGTGCGTGTATCTTTGATGAATATTGATACTCCCCCTCCTGTTCTGTTTTGGTGCAAGTTATGTGGCCGGCAAGCATGGTATGAAGTATAACCTGCCAGTGCTGGGGTGCTTTTGGAGGCCTTGAACCAGGAATCTGTTACTGCACAGATATTGATATTCTCCATGCTAAGGACAGTTTCCAGTGCATGCATCTTGACGTTTACACTGCTGGCATTGAGTAGCATTACTATTAGTTTCCTATCCCTTGTGATACCTATGGAGGTGGTCTTGTCTGTTGAGCCTTGCCTAAAAAAGGCACTATGGGTGTATCAAGAGTCTTTGCCAATATCCGAAAGCCCATGGGTGACAGGTGCAAGCTGTCCCTAGCATACCAGTGTGGCTTGTTGAGCATGTCATCCCAGGCTGACATGCATTGGATAACCTTTGAATGACACTGAAACATAAGCCAATTGTCTGAATTGATCATCTTGTCTACATATTGTGGCATCATTCTTGGTGAGGGTAAGATGCTACTCAAGGTCAGGGTCATACCAGTCTGGGCCACATGCTCAGAGAGCTCCTCTATGTCTCTCATCATGTAGTCCAGGGAGGTATGTCTCAGGTCATTCACACTGGCATGGACACTGACTGAGTCATATTTGTACATGCCTTGGAGTGACCTGTGTGCTTGTGTTATGTGGCAGATCATTGCGCCCGACAGGCATCTCACCGTGACCTTCTCCTTGTTCAGCCTGGTGAGTGGGACATCAGTGTACCTGACGATAGAGGCACCCATCTCAAGTGTAGCAGGTGTGTTGTTTAGCCTTACATGCTGTGACTGTTCGGCACACTGGCTTTGTGAGCTATGTGTTACACGTGTTCTGTTCAGGGGTAGCGGTTGCTTGTGTGTCTGCTTTGGAGGTGTCTGCTGCATAGGCAGACCTTTATTTAGAGACTCTGAGTATGGTTGTGTGTGTTTATTTGTTTGGATTGCTGTTGTGGAAGGTCTATGTGATACTATAATTGTAGTGACTGTGGTTTCCTTCTCCTCCTGACAGGTTTTGCCAGTACTGAGTTGAGAGAGCTTAGCCTGCAGTTTGGATATATGGTTGCATCTCTCACATGTGGTGGAATTTGTTGGGAGGATGAGAGGGTTGACTGTGTAAATGAGGCAGTTGTAACATTGCCTCTAGATTCCCAGATTCACCAGCTGGACTGTGGAGGAGATTGACAACTGACCTTTGAACATGCTAGGCTGGTATTGGGAATTCCTTTATAATTAACAACAAAAAGGGCCAATGGGGAACTAGGTACATAAGGTGAGTTTGTGAGGGTGTAGTGGTTTTAATTTGTTAGTGCTGGCATATATAAATGCTTTAGTGAGCAAGTGCCAGGTATCTCAAATGCAATGTGTTACAGGAAACTTAATTGCATAACTGGCAAACACTAACCTTCTGTCAAGTGAAACAAGGACATACATACAGTAAGCAATGCACATGTCACTAGGGATTCTCAGAGGCACTGTAAAGCTGCATTTCAGGTGGGATTAGTGTTTCAGGGAAATAACAAGCTAACAAGAATACAAACAAAGCTACAATCAGCAGCCATGGATCTAGTCTATGCTACAGCAAACAAGGTGTACCAATTTCAGTAAGAAACAGTTCAAATATGCAGGCACTATAAGCCTTTAGCCAGATATTCCCACTTCAGATGGGCAGAGTCCAGCCTCTCCTCCCACAAGAGTGCAGACCATGAACCTTTGTAATGTGAAATAACTGGCCTGAAGCCCAACTGCTTAAACCAGAACTAATACACATTTATAATGACAGACACTGAGCCCTCAATCAGCATTCCCCAACTTAGTAGGCTGTATGCTACCTGTCCTGCCACCACAGTATCCCTGACATTTAATGAGACTCACCTGCTGTCATAGTTAGTTGTGTGTTTTGGGGCTGTCAAGCATGGTATGAGGTGTATCCCGGTAGTGCTAGGATGCTCTTGGGAGTCTTGAACCTGTTGTCTATTACTGCACAGATATCAACATTCTCCATGCAGAGTTGAGGTTGCACTGCATGCATTGTGTGGTTAACATGTCCACCATTGAGTATCATAACTTCCATTTACTTATCCCCTGTGCTACCTATGTAGGTGGCCTACTGTTTACAGCCTTACCAGCAGAATGCAAAGATGTGCAGACATTACACTATGGTAATTTATAGGGGTGTACCAAACAATATAATGACAATCATAGTGTTAATGCATCAGGCATGCAGGGATATACCCACAATGATATCATTACACTGCACAGTTGACAACATGATAATATTACTACACATCTATGTAGTCACCCTGTGCATCAGCACCATGTTAACCGGTCCTGCATTGATGTTACAGATTGCAGGAGGTGGCACCGTTTCATCATATGCACAGGGTGTGTACTTGGTATGCCTGAGTCTGCCACTGATGCAACCAATCAACATGTATGTGTGTGTGTGTTAGTGAGGGACAACCGTAGAAGATGGGGCAATGTTGATGCAGTGTATGCATGTATGTGTTAGCCCTAGGTGTTAGCATTATGCATGTGTGTATGCATGCACACAGTTCCACCTTGTGGCCACCATATACGGGTGTTTGTGGACAGCCACAGACTGTACCTGCCAGGTCATACAGATCACTGTCTCTGGCCACGGACATGGTACCTGTGCCTGGCAGGGGTGCTACGGACAGTATCAGGTACTAAGCCAGACTGGGTACTATCATCAGAAGCAGGTGGTTGTTGACTGGAGACATGTCCTTGCTGGGACTGTCCAGTGCCATGTGCACGTGGTCTCCTAGGGCGGTCTGATGACAGCACAGACACAGCATTGCTGGGGCTGGTACTGGCACTATGTGAGCGGCCGCGGGTTTGTTGTCATCTGCGATGACTGCCAGCTGCTGCTGTGGCTGGCATTCATCCATGTCGATGCCTCAACCGCCCTGCACTGCCCTGGCTCATGGACATGTAGTTGTGGAACAGATCTAATGTGTCCCCCCAACGTCTGTCAATGACCTCGATGAAATTACGGATGGCAGCCACAACGTCACGCATAGTGTCATTCATAGCAGTGCGATGTGCTCTCAGCTGCCTCACACCCTGTCTGCTGCACCGTTCCATATGTGACTGTGCCTGCATTACAGCCTGGAACATAGTTGAGGTTGAAAGACCTCTGTGGGCACGTCTGACAGGGGCAGTATGACCACGGATGCTCCCACGAGAACCCCTGGACATCTGCCTGTGTGGTACCATGTCAGGACTCTGGCCATGGCTGCTGTGAGGGGATGCATGTGCCACTGATTCCACATTATCCTGGTCAATGCCCACTGTATGCTGTCCATCACCTAGGGATATTGGTGACAATGGATGTACTGGCAGGATGACTGTGCGCATTGATGGGGTTGACAGCTGTGTACTGTCGATTGGCTGACCAACACTGGACCCTGGCACACCTCCCTGTGCCATTACACAGGTATCATCATTATCACTATCCCCAGCAGCAGATTCAGGTTCCCTGCTGCACACCACCAGAGCAGCACCAGAACCTGTGAGAAGAAGACAGGAAACACAGTTTACAATGTGCACACAATGTTACCACACATGCACACATGCACACATGCACACATGCACACATGGGCACATGCACACATGCGCACATGCACACATGCACACATGCACACATGCACACATGGGCACATGCACACATAGGCACATGCACACATGCACACATGGGCACATGCACACATGCACACATGGGCACATGCACACATGCACACATGCACACATGGGCACATGCACACATGGGCACATGCACACATGCACACATGCGCACATGCACACATGCACACTCCTCAGTACATGAGATAGAAACACACAGACACAGACACACCTGCAATCACACACATAGCAATGCCATTTTAGGGTATTATTACTATTACTATCATTAGTATTAAAGGAATGCTATTACACACTTACCAGCATGGATTGGCTGCCTTGCTGTTACACCAGAGGGACCTGCACAAATAAGACATTCATTGTCAGTGGGCACAACTGTGCCATTGATACTGTGAGTATGATACAGTTCAGTAGTACAACAGTTGGCTTTCACAGGTCTACTGCCGATATTGAGAATATCACTCTTGCACAATAATTACCAGGATAATAGCTACAAACACAGTACACACCTCACACATGCATAAACTACCAGTGTAGAGAACAGTCAAATATAGATATGGCATGTTACCTGCATGCTACAAGTCCTCCTGCTGGGTGGCTCCAGCCTCCATCATTACACATGTGTGTGGATGTTGTTGTTGGGCTGGAGCCACAACACTTAGGAGGAGCCCCTCCAGTCTGGTGAGGGGGGTGTATAGCTGCCCCACCACCTGTGGCAAGCTGTTGCCTGTGGATATCAGATGCATGCTGATGGACATTTCTAATTAAATCACTGCAGTGATGGCGTACCTGCTCATATGTCCGGTTGTGCATGCCTATACCATTTACCCGACGGACAAGGTCTTGCCACAGTGCAGACCTCTCCTGCTGGTTCTGGCTGGTGTGAGAAAAGAGTGTGGCAAACTCCCTCACCAGGCTCTGGTGTATCTCCTCTTCCTCTGCAGCAGAGTATGTGTGATTGCACTGGTGCACCATTGCCCTGGAAGGAAAAGAAAAATATGTGAGCAAGTGATATGGCACACATAAAACTCTACTGTAGTGATATCACTGAACTGCCATATATAGCATCTGTCTATTGGGGGATACACATTTGAATGACCACATATCAGTGCTCTGCTGACAACTCTGTGACAGTGCCTGGCACACTCCATACAACAAACAAGTATACTCCAGCAGTCGGCACACTGTTTGAGGTCCAATGCACAGCCTCACACTGGGGGTATGTATCAAGGTAATGTATGGGAAACATTGTCAACCCATGCAATGCATGCAATGCACAGTACAAATGTCACTGGTAATGCACCGTAGTCTTTCTTGCCATATCCATACCTACACCACAGTCACATACAGGGAACCACAGCACAACATATGGCAATGTAGTATGTTTGTATCCCAATACCTGACACATCTTTCTCTGGCCTCACACCAAGGACACACACTACCATGACAGACACAAAGTCATGCTGAGCAATCACACCATTACAGACCTTGCACACAGTCAGTGGCACACGCATTCCACCTCACATAGTTGGTATTGCAATGAGTACATGTGTGTGCATTGTGTCATAGGCAGGTAGTATGCTATTGGGCCTGGGCCTACAGCAGCATACTGTTATGCTACTCTGTCCCTTGGGACACATGAAATGTGGTTGTACTTGCTTCTGTCAAACAGTAACATAGGGTGACTGATATGGCATACTACCTATCTGCATAACAATCAACAGGGGTATGTCTGACATATACTAATGGGGAGCCTTGCTTCGTAATGCTGGGTGGTTTACTCCAGGGTATGGCCTATTTGTGTGTAGGGACCTGTACCTCCACCATGTGCTCTTTACTGCGGTGCCAAGGATGACAGCCATAGGTCATTTATGCTGGGGATATTGTGAGGTGTTACCATGGTTGTTGGACAACTGTTATGGGTGTGACTAACTATGTATATCCAACAGTGGTATGCTCTGTGTCAATAGTTTGAGAGGCACTCTATCTGTGGTTTTGTCAGTCACTCTGCATAGGTAATGTGTTTGAGGGCATTATCACTGTTTGTTAGGTATGACTGTATCCTTCTCCTTTTCTGTAGTTGTCATGGGAGGTACATACTAGGTAGGACATTGTGAGGTGTAGAGGGGTACAGTGACCTACATTTCACTAGCTGACCCACCATTTCTGCTGACATGTACCATGTACAGTATTACAAGACTGGTGTGCCACTGTGAATATCACAGGGGAGGCTGTTGTACACTTATTCCCCATGTTCCCTCCTGACACATCCAGTAGTAGGCAGGCAACCACATAAGTGGTGGTTAGTGGTGTAAGTGTTTTGGAATGGGGTATGGTACTCCTGTATCCGCACTGGTGTTCAGTACATGCCTTTATATATATATATATATATATATATATATATATATATATATATATAGAGAGAGAGAGAGAGAGAGAGAGAGATAGAGAGAGAGAGAGATTCATATACATACATATCTGTACACATGTATATCTGTCTGTATATGTGTATGTATCTATATATATCTATATATGTATGTGTCTTTTACATACTATGTGTATATACATATTCTATCCATCTATCTATATATGGTCATAGGTAGGTACTAGGCTATCGGCCCTAAGGCCCATACAAGCCTAGCCAATAAATGTACCCTGGCTTTCACCACCCAAGAAAGGTATTTTCTTATGCCCCTGTTGAGCAGAGCCACAGACGTGAACCCCGGGGTGAATTCCCATTTCCCATCCAATCATCAGGATCTTTCTTGAAGAGTGCTAATGAGGAGCTCTGTTTGACATACATAGGTAGTCTGTTCCAGAGTATGGGAAGTGTCTGGGACAGGACTCTATCCCTCCAGCATGTTCTGTTTATTGTGGTGACAAAGTTAAGGTCCCTAGAGTGTGTAGCTCAGAGGGATTGGGATTTATTTGAGTGGAGCCTGTCCTACAGCTGTAGGTTTGACATAGCTGTGTATGTTTGGCAGAGATCACCCCTGAGTAGGCGATATGCCATGGTGTCAAGCTGTAGTTTTTTGAGACGGTCTGCATAGGGAATCTGTTTGAGGCCAGTAATCCTCTTTGTGAGGTATTTCTGTGGTCTTTCCAGTTGTTGTAGTTGTCCTGTGAGGTACATACCAAAAGGGGCATTGTGCTCTATTATGGGTCTAATAAGTGATGAGTTGAGGGTAACAATGACCTCTTTTTTCTGGATGGGAATCCTTTTGTGATGAGATGAGCCAAGTAGACGGATTTCCCGACCACTGTGGCAATGTGATTATCAAAGGAGAGGCTACTGCGCACCTGTGTCCCAAGGTCTATTATCACATTTTCAGCATTAAGTAGACTACCAGCTATCTGGTAGTTCATGGGAACAGAGTTTATACCATGGGGATGACAATACACATTTTGGCATTGAGCTTCAGGCCATGGCTTTGACACCAGGTATCTGTCTCAGTGAGGGCCTTTTGTAGTTTGCCCACATCATTGGGAGTTGCGATTATGGCTCCTAGGTTGCAGTCATCTGCAGACTTTGTTAGCCACAGACCTTCTGTGTTGGCCTGCACTTTGGAGAACTAGATACCAAACAGGGGAGGACCCAGGTCTGAACCCTGTGGTGCTACACTTGTCACTGGTCTGATGTCAGATTTGGAATACGCTACTTTCACAGTATGGGTTCTGTCCGTGAGCCAGTTGTCAACCCATCTTATGACATAGGGATTTATATCTATTTTAGTGTGCTTATCTATAATTCCAGAATGGGGGTTGGTGTTGGAAGGCTTGGCGAGGTCTACATAAGCTGTGTGAACCATTTCACCATCATCTATGGCTTTGCTGACTGCTTCAAAGAAGTCAATCAGGTTTAGGAGACATGATCTGCCTTTTACAAATCCAAACTGAGTAGGGTCCAGAGTTTGGAAATTACCAATGTCTTTGTTTATGAGTTCCATGATGGTACATTCCATGGCCTTACAGACCAGGCTCGTCAGGCTAATGGGGCGGTGGTTACCGTGGTCCATCGTGGCTCCCCCTTTGTGGAGTGGGATGTGTTGTGGTGCGCCATTCAGTGGCTACAAAGCCTGAGGTAAGGCCATGATTGAACATGGTACTGCAGTAGGGTGCCAGTTCATTCAGTGGTTCATGTAGAACACAGCCTGGGATATTGTCAGGTCCCATGGATGCTGTGTTCTTGGCTTTGGAGAGTGTGTATTTTACCTGTGCAGCTGTGATTATAGGGACTTTGCATTCTTCCAGTATAGAGATGGGCTCTCTAGGGGGTGAGAGGGGGGTAAATTTAGCACTGAACCTATCTGCCAGGATGATGGCACTATCAGTTGGTTATGTATATTTAGTTCCATTATGCTGTACCTCAGAGCAGATCTGAGTGTTCCCATTTAGATTCTTGACATAGCTATAGAATGCTTTGTGGTTGTCTTTAGAGTCAGTGGCACTTTTGTTTTCGTAACTAACTTTGGGGGATTTTATGAGGGATCTCAGCTTCTTACTGAGGTTGACCAGGGAGTTCCTCCAGTCATGGGAAATTACTTATTTTTGCAACAGTGTCTTTTTTCTGATGTAGAGTTTGTTTATGGCACAGGACCACCAGACTGGCTTCCTTTGTCTGGGGGATAACATCTTGGTTATATTAGGGATAGCATGATCCATGCACTCGTGTAAGTGCTTATACAGTGCATTTGTGTAGGATTCAGCAGTCATACCTCTATTGTCCATTTGCATGGGTGTCATGCAGTTTGCCACTTCTGTCTTAAGACGTGTGACATTGGCTTTTCAGACGTTTGTTATGATGGTGCCCCTAATTGGGGCTGGGGGTGGGATGTGGATGTCTAGGCTGATTACCTTGTGGTCAGATTTCACCAACGAGGAATTGACCTCTTGTGTGGAACACCGGTTTTCCATGTTGGTGATGACCAAGTGTGGGATATTGCTGCCCCTGGTGGGGGTGTGAATATGTTAATCCAAGGCGTTGGAATTTATGAATTATAGAAAACGTTGATCAATAGAGTTGGTACGGGTGTAGTTTTTCCAGTTAATGGTGGGGTAGGTGAATTTGGCCATTATTAGGGTGTTGGGTTGTACCCAATACTTTCCAGTGTATCATGACATGAGGGGTGTGAATCCTGGGGCATGATGGGGGGTCTGTAGCAAGCTACGATTTGGATTGCGTCCTTGCCCAGAGTTAGTTGCAATTGGATACCTCAGATGCATTATGCTAAGCAACTAGCCTGGAGGTGTGGATATCCGTAATGAATATGGACACGCCTCCACCTTTAGTGCTTCCTTCTGGGTTAGGTGGCCAACAGGTGTGGTATGACTTGAAGCCCGGTAATGCAGGGGTGCTCTCTGGAGCTTTGCACCAGGTCTCTGTCACTGCACAGCTGTCACAGATGTCACCGTTTACAGTGGTGTATTTGTCATTTGAACCTTGCCTGACAAAGGCACTATAGGGATGGCATGAGTCTTAGCCAGTATCTGGAATCCTGAGGGCAACAGGTGCAGGCCATCTCTGGCACAGCAATCGGTCATGTCGTCCCAGGCAGACAGACAGATGCTGGATCCCCTTAGAATGAAACCAGAAGCTTAGCCAATTGTTGAGGTCAATCATTTTGTCCTTGTACTGTGGTATCATTCTGGGTCTATCTATTTCTACATCCCTCTCTATCTATGTATACATATATGCACATTATATAGATACATACATAATTATACATACATATGCATATAATATATATATATATTTATACCTTTTTATTTACACATACGAATTCACACACTAACATACTGCTAAACATTCAGTACTGTACAACCTACGTTGTACGTTGCACTGCAACCTACATTGTTATGTGCACATAGCATCCTTCACATACATATGTATGTCCAACCTTCACTAACAGTTGCAGTATGTCCCTTGCCCTATGCACATTCTCATATATATCTATATACAGACTGCTAACACATATGGAGGGTTCACAGTATGTAGACTATTACATTATTAGTTTACATTAACTTTCTTGGACACTGCTAATTTTGATGGCTTGCTGCTTGGTAGCCTGCTGTTCTGTACTGTAGTGGTTTCAGCATTCTGTGTCTCTTATTTTTTGTTTTATTTCTTTGTTTTTATTTATTTACGTTTTCTCTCTCTCTCTCTCCTCTCTCTCTGTCTCTCCCTCCGGCTGTTGCAATGAACGTATTGCATGCGTGGACTGGGAGTACAGGCTGCTTTTGTAGGTATATGCAGATGGGCATGTGATGGCCTCTGCACCAATTGTTAGGCAGCATTTGCTAATTGCATGCAGCCTGCTGTGTGGTAATTGCAGTTCTCACTGTGATTTCAGGTCAGTGCTATAAAATGTTAGGTGAGGTAGACGTAGCCCTTTCAGATTTTCAAGGTGGGGACCATGCTGGTATGCTGTGGACACTGTTGTGTGAGCGTAAAGGTTGGTATGTCTCTCATATCTCAGGCTGTGTTGTAGGCACTGACATGCATGTTGTACTGACACCTGACTATTGCTTCCTCCAGTTTATTCTTCTCAGTGTGTATGTTAACTGACACCTAATAATACTAATACTGTTTAAATCAGAGTATGTGCTTTCCTGTGGGACTTGTGGAGTAACTGGTTTACTGCAGTGGCTCTTGCAATTTGTTGCTATGGCTTCACTATTTAGCCTTTACATTCACTCCTTGAAGGCCTGCTAGGTGTCTTTACTGGAATGTGCTGCTATGGCTTTCCTATTTTCCATTCACATTCACTCCTTGTAATGCTTGCTATATTTCTTTCAGCAGCAGTTCCTTATATGTTTGTTGTGGTTTGGTGGTACTGCATGCAGTCTAGTCTGGCCAGGGTGTGGGGCTTGACACCTACAAGGGTATTTTATTTTGCTCCTGAGCAGTAGTGGCACCTTCTACTTTGTCCTAACAGTTATGGATAGCAGGCACATGCAGTGCTTGTAACCAGCTATACTGTCCTTCTGTTATTAGTTGGATACCTCCTTTGATATTTGTGGGTTGTACACCTACATGTGGGCATGCTTGTGAATACACCATTTCTGACATGCACGTAGTGCATACTTTCAGTAGTTGACAGTTACCATTACGTGGGACAAAACACCTTTCTGCCTACTATTAGTACATTTCACAGGGAGTCAGTGGGGCACAGTTAACATTTGTTTTCAAATTAGGGACATCCCTGTAATTCAGTCCCATTTGTGAAGTCTGGCCTCTTACCTGTTCAAATATGACAGTGTTTATCCTGCTCTGATAGTGTGTGTGGTTTGCAAGGTGCTACTGTCACATTATTACCTACTAGCTACCGACTAGCATGGTTGTTTCTCTTCTCACACTAATGTTATACAAATCCTCGAGAATTGCCAGTAAAGATACAGGACAAGCTTTGTGTAATAGCCTTCCTATATTCCCTTTGCATTCAGTCCTACTATTTCATGATATATTGCTTTCAGCACAGAGTTCTTGTATATCAGTCATGGCTTAGTGGTAAGTCATGCAGACTAGTGTTTCCAAGGTCCTGGGTTTGAGACTGACAGAGGAATTTTATTTTGCTGCTGAGCAGACTACAGGCCTTGTCATTCAGAGTGACTAAGGCACTTTTAAGCAGTTGTAAGCAGGTTAGCGCTGGTTTGTGCGGAGCTCACACATGCACACTGTCGCTTAGCTTCACGCACACACACTTAGCTAAGCGCACAGAAGCGCACACCCTCTTACTACTGCTTAAAAGTGCTTACTCTCGCGCACACCCGCGCTAATTTCTTTGAAAGAAAAGAAAATGGGGAGATAGGACAGTGGTGAAAAAGGGGTCACAAAGAGGGTAGGACAGTAGGAAAACAAGCTTGGGATTTGCAGGAAGGATGTAGGAAAGGACCATAGCTGCCCATTTCTTTATCAGCAACAGCTGTCCATATCTCTGTAATTTGGTGTGAAATTTGAAACCTTCCACCCCTGAGAGAGGGGTGAGGACAACAAAGTATGTTGTACAGCCAATTGTAATTACCACTTCACATGTCCAGCAGACATGTCTGCAAAATGGGCAGCTATGTATGGGGCGTAATTTTTTTGCGGGAACAGAGTGCCCCTTTTTTTTTCAGGTGAGAGTGGAATGTGAGGTACTGGAAGTAGGTATATTTGGGGAGGTAGGTAGGGGAGGTTAACAGACAAGACAAACAAGACGCATACAGGGGCAGATTATGACACATGTGGGGGGGAAACACAATTGACAGGGACGGATGTTGGGATATCGCGAGCCCATGAGCCCACAGATGGCAACAGTGGAACTGACATCCCCACCCATGGGCAGTTGCCACTGTGCCTTCACAGCCCAGGACGGGGCTGTGTTGGGGGCTGTGTAGGACAGGCAGCAGGGACACCTGTGAGTTGTGCCACCCGAGCCTCAAGCTTGCTTAGGGGTTCAAGCACAGACTGCCTGATCTCGCTACGCACCACAGACAGGACACTTTGGAGGGTGAGTGGATGGTCTCCTCCAGCCACGCTTGCAGAGGGGGGACGAGCCCCATCCCCTGCAGCGCTTCCACCCGAAGGTGGAACAGGGCCACAGGAGGAGGTTCCAACCTGGGCACTAGTGCCAGGTGCACTCGCCAGCTGAGGTGGGAGAGGTGGGTCCGCTGGAACCCGCCTTCCCTGTTGTCCTATGTTTAGACATATTTTATGACATTTTGGGTTAGTAACAAACAATACCATTCAAAATTAGTTGTAACAGCATGCATCAGTATTCCCATTAACCAAACACCCATGAATTCCAAACATTGAACAGCAAGCATGACACATGCATATTTTGAACAACAGTACACAATCCAACAGCATGCAGGGTCGATTGATGGCAATAGGCCATCGGGTTTGGATATGTGAACAGGGCACATGCAGCAATGTACATGCAAATATGTTTGAACCAAGAGGACAAATGTCCATAGGAATTGATTGTGAATACACATATCCAGTTTGTTGTGGAATGGCATTATTTGTGAATATAGGCTAGGGCGAAGAAATATTTCATTAAAAACTTCAACTACATATACATATGCTGTACATCTCTAGTAGCTGCAGATATATATACCCTGCAGGTCTTACTACAGTTTCCTATATGTAACCTTAGGAATGTTGTTGATGGGACTGTTACTGATACATTAATATCCATTGCATTTTTATTCATACACATTTCATATCTGGCTGTGTTCAGGTATAGCATCCTGCTACATTTCATTTATATGGCTCTAGACAACTGTGGATGTTCATTATTTCATACAACCATACTATCTCCATATTGCAAGGGTACAGCAACATATACAAATTGTGGGACAGACACATTCCAGCTTCAGTACTTTATTTCATACATTTCACTTTTTGGTTGTGGCTGTCTCATTCATTTCATTATGTACTGACTGCAGTATACTTTATTCAGAAGTTATAACAGCTTTCTTGGTCAATTCATACATCTTTCTCTCACTCACTTGTTTTATTTTTACAATTCAAGTTGGTACTTTATTGTAGGCATTATTAACATGTCATAGCTGCTTACAACAATCCTTTCCAACAGACTCACTTGTTTCATATGGCAGATTTTCTAAGGGGATGTATTTCACACATGTCTATTATCTTTGGCTTGTTTACCAGTGATTTTCAGACTGCTGCAGGTTATCTGATATTACACTTCAGGTGGCTAATCACTATTTCAGACTTGTTTACTTTTTATTTCTGGATTATAGGCTGCATCACATATCTAATCATATAGTGCTAGCAGAATCTTTTTTCTAGTGTTATTTGAACTTTATTAATATGTGACTACTCTGACCTCTTTTACAAGCTATCTCACTTATATTGTATAACAAGTACAGGAATATAATTACTAACCTGCCTGGTGGCGCAACCACTCCAGCCTATCACCATAGGCTCACCTATTCGCAGAACGCACACCTGCAGCTGTAAATTAAATGAAGTAATATTGGAACATACATCTCCATAATATCAGCTAGAATAATTCCTTACATACATAATTACATGGATACTTACTCAGTAGTGGGGCGTTGGGCATTTGCCGGGCCTTCTGGATCCAACGGTTCAGTTGGTCCTGCTTCTGACTCTTCAGGTCCGCATGGTGGTGACGGACCTGTTCACCAGTCCTTGGTATGCCTGTGGCACTGGAGAGATCATGTGCCAACTGGTTCCACGCCTCTGCCTTATATGCACCCCACAGAACCTGGCCCTGCATGAGTTGAGCCTCATGATTGTGGACTAGGAGCCAAACCATGTATATGGACTCCTCAACACCCCACCTCTGTGCTCGAAAGCGACTGCCCTCTCCTACACCTGCCATCCTGACTGCAAATAGGTTCCACAATCAGTTATGCTGTGTATTCACTCCTATGGGGCTTATATATGCCGTTTTTCCTGCACTTATCTGTGATTGGCCATTTTGGAATTGTAGCAGCTTCACAAAACCTGCTTTGTCATGCTTCTATTTCCATTCATTCCTATATATATGCTAATACTGCAGTTTTCAGTACAGTTGTCATGGCTTAGTGATTCAGTACTTTGAATATGATGCACAGTATCTTGTGTTCAAGCCTGGCCATTGCTTCTTTTTTATTTTACTACTGTCTAGACAGGCTAGGAGGTGTGTCTGTTTAAAGGCGGCTTTGATACAGGTTGCTCTACGGTGCCCGCCGGTAAGCCGGTTGGCGCGCTGCGCAGCTCCGCGCAAATGGGTTACGCTGGTTAATGCGTTATTTGGCTATGAGCACGCATATTACGCTGTGAGAAATTCTGCGCAACTACGGGCACACTTTCAGCGTGTTAAAGCACTGCTCAACTCCAGGCACTCCTATTACACCTGTTAAACCACTGCTCACCTGCAGGCATACATACTCAGCTTGTTAGAGCACTGCTCAGCTATGGGCACTTATAAAATATTTTATTTTTTTGTTGTGTCAGAGTTCATATATATATATATATATATATATATATATATATATATATATATATATATATATATATATATATACATATATGTCAGGGGATTGTTTTGTGCTTATTTCACTAAAAATAAAAAATGATGTTGGTGCTTGAACCGTGACTGCCTCCTCTTTGGCCGATGTCTCTACCGCTACGCTATTGCTACTTGGCTTGTTTTGCATATTTAGAGCTTATATGCTTTTTCAGTGACTGCTAACTGTGGCTGAGCGAAGGGCACACCCGCACAAACGAGTGCAATTACGGGCAAACAGTTCTGAAATAAAAAAAAAAATTAAACTGTTCATTTTTACGTTTTACTTTTCAGCTGGGTTACTAGTCTGTAGGGGCATGTGTGCTGTTGTGTTTCGTGACATTTCCACGGACTCGCTCGTGGGAGTTTCCTTTTGGGACTGTGATTCTTCTGGGGGCGTGTCCCTTTGCAGATCTTGCCATGCGGATACGCCCCCTACTTTGCTACACGGACCGTGTTAGCCTAGGGTGTGATTCAGCATGCCCTCATGAATATGCATGGCATGCTGACATCACACCATTTAACTGCAGCCTCCGTGTAAGACTTGTTAACTCTTACACGGAGGCTTCGTGAATCCTGCCCATAGACCTTAGATCTTTTGGCAAATGATAGAAATCGTAAAATAATTTACATTCCTTCACATTTAAAGACAATACAAAAAACTTCTGGTTCTAGACATTATGTCTCCTGTTGCACTGAAACTGAAAGATAACATCTCTTTTGTTTATAGCCTAGCCTTAAAGTAACTCAACCTCAACCATTCTTCTGAAGTTTTGCAAGTTAATCTCCTGTGTTTCAGTCTCCCCCGTTAAAATACATACATCTAAACAGTTACGATAGTGTATATACATTTCTATTCTAATCCAGCAGGGTACACTGTGGTCACACCTCTAAGCTCAGTACTGTACAAACCCTTTTCCCACACACTTCTGTACCAGCAGTTTGATATACACATAACATACAGTTCTAATACATGCGTAACACAAGCATATGAATCATGTTGACATTCACAATTGACATATAGTTATTTACAAAATTCCAGATAGCTGGGCTTGCAGTGTCTCCTTTTTTTTACACTTCCATATAAATCATATTAATATTCACAAATGACATATAATTATTTACCAAATTCCAGATAGCTAGGCTAACAATATTTCCTTTTGTGGCAGTTATTATTATTATTTCACACATTTATTTTTCAAGCCTTCCAAACTGCTTTTATCCTTGATAACCTATAAGGGCAATACTCTAGAATTTTTATCTTGGTTCTGCGATCTTGGCACAATAGTTGATGACAGAATGGCACTGAGGGACCAGATGCTGATTGTCATCAGGACATCTTATTTCCCCCTGAGGAGCATTTCCCAAATGAAACTTCTTATACCATTAATGTACTTAGTTTCCTTAGTAAATGCACTAGTTATTTCTTGTATCTGTACTGTAATGACCTTCACCTCAGGGCTGTGGATGGAGATTTGTTGTGAACCAGTCACATAACTCTGTTTTTTTTTCAAACTTACAAGCGGATTGCAGGCACAGCTAAATGTACCATTAAGACCCTCATTCTTACCTATCATGCTCTTCACTATCTGAGTCATTCTTATATTAAAAAGTAGCTGAAATGTCATAGCCAAGCTAGACATTTCTCTATAAGTGAGAGGGTGTACTCTATTTTGCAAACTATGCTAGGGACATTGAACAATGTATTATTTATTTATCTTGCCCCAGTCCTGAGGAATTTACTACCAGTTTGATTTGGGTGAGTTATCTTTTGGGAGGCATTTAAATTTCATCTTTTAGGAGAATCTATATAAAAACAGTAATTTTCAGTACAAGCAGTAGGCTAAACTTTGTATATATTTCTGTAAATATTTAATGCATTGTCTTATTAGCTATTTCCTGCTCTTCACTTTTTCTTATATAATGTAAAATGCTCATATTTAAGTATCTAAATACTTTTAACAAACAAATTAATGATGATTTCACTTGTTAATTTGTTTTAATTCTACCACCTTTAATTTCAGGCATTTAGTCAAACAATTAATACATTTTGCAAACTCTGAAAGCTTTTTTTTTATTTAATAGATGGGTTCAAACAACTTGCCAGACAGTTTAAGCCTCCTGTTAGTAATTGTCCACCTTGTTTTAGATCTAATATTTTGGTAAACATTAGTTGAACATTTGTATCCTTACAATAGACATCTAGGTACAAATAAATATTCAAAACTATAAGCATTCTGCTAATAAATTTGAATTTAACAGTCTAAAAACTTATACTATTTATCTGTATCAGAAAGAACCATTTCTGATATAAGGTTATGTTTTTTTATTAAAACGTTATGTTTATGTATATCTATCAATTTATCTCCAGCTTTTGTCTGTCTAACTATATATATCTATATATATCTATATATATATATATATATATATATATATATATATATATATATATATATATAAACACTTTATAATCACAAAATACTGAAATGTCGAATTTCAGTATCTCGAGACTATAAAGTCAAAATTTGAAAATAGCAAAAGTGCATTATTGCGAATTTGAATATCTCTAATTCGTGGTTATGGCTTTACACTACATAATGTCCGGGATTGTATGTGGATGGTGTGCGGTGCTGTGTGGATTTAGGTGTTATGTCAGGTAAGTCAGTGTTTTGTAAGGGTTTTGTGTGGGAGTTTGAGTGTATGTGAGTGTACAGATATGTGTGACGTGCGTGTGAGGGACTGTAGAATATATGTGTGTGTGTGTTTGCTTTTGTTTACTGTTTGTGTGATCTCTGAATTAGTATATATAAGTAGGGGGGTGTGCGGAGTGCAGTGGTGTTGTAGGTTTGTGGATGTGTGTTGTTTTGTTTGTTTATGTTATGATGTGTGTGTTGTGGTATATGTGTGGTCTGGTGTGTGCTGTGTTTTAGGTGTTTTGAATTTCACATTTTTGGGCTTCGCGGTTTTGGTGTTTTGTGGATTTGATTTCATGGTCTCGAAAAACTGAAATTCGATATTTCAGTATTTCGAGATTATAAAGTGAATATATATGTATATATATATATATATATATATATATATATATATTAAGAGAGAGAGCGCGAGTGAGAGAGAGCGAGAGAGCACATATACATATACATACACAGAAAGAGAAAGATATACACAGAGCCAACAGAGTTGGATCATGGTCAAATGGGGCCCTAGGCAATGTAATGGATTGCCACTCAACCCCACCCCACCCTCGCACACACAGTAATGTAGAGTGTGATTCAGAGATGTTTAAATGCTGCATAACAGAGCTGTGCCTGTTTTATATCAGAACATGGCCATATGCCTGTGTTCAGGTGGAGTAGATTATTGAACTATCTTAGGGGTTGCCACAGCTATAATAAATATATATCTGCAAGAGGCTCTTATTATATCTGCTATACCCTATGATGTAGAATGTTGTTCCAAAACATCCAGGGTCATTTGAATATGCTTAACATTTCATGGCCTCCACAATATCAACATATTAAAATGGTACTGCATGGACAAAAGCATCATGCAGCAAATCTCATACATATGCCGGCCTCATCTGCAGCCCAGTGGGAGTACTGCAGCACCTATTTCAACGGATACAAAGGTACGTGTGGCTTTATCAGCTACAAGGATCTGGCAGCATCTGGCTTGAGAATACTCCATTAGTTTCTTGATGCAATATATGAGGATGCAGAAGAGCATATGTGGTTCCCACATACCCAACAGATGAGAGACAACACCATGTGACAGATCTATGATATAGCCCATTCCCCAGAACAAGTGAGGGATATGGACTGTACCCACATTGAAATAGAGCCCCCACCTGGAGAACTGGGAAGGAGATAAGTGAGGTTTGTGATTCACATGGAATCATCTACACGGTGTGTGCAGGCCACCCAGACAGTTTTAATTTCTCACACATATTGCACACATGTGACCTGTATTGATGGTTTGCAAGGGGGTTACTTCCAACAGTGCCATTCCATTGGTGATTCCAGATATGCTCAAAACCCCTGTCTCATGGCACCCATAAGAAATCCATTCAATCAAATAGACCAGCAAACCAGAAATATTATGAAGCATGTGTATGTGCTGCTGAAGGCATGGTTTCACTGGCTAGCTTAATCCAGTGGTGTCTTGCAGAATGACCCTGCCATGGGTGCCAGAATACTGAATGTGTGGGCAATGTTACACAGTATTATACTTAGGAAGCAGCTAGAGCAGGGTGAGCAATTGCATGTTATTGGTTCCCTACACAATGGGTAGAGGATGTAAGACAAATAAGGAGTCAGAAAGCAGCCAGCAGCAGAGTATAATCAAGATGGTGGTGGGCACAGTAGGATGTGGCAGTAGCAAAAGTACAGAATGTATGTAGCTTTGCAACATAACCATGCAGGAGCTAACCAGATGCATACAGTTTAAATGATGCATATAAAACACAAGGCTGTGCTTACCCATGTATCAGAAAGAGGAAATGCAAATAACAATTTACAAAAATCAGAGCATGGTTATCATCATTCACACAAGGGGAGAAGGAGTGTCGGAGTTCACATTTTCACAGCATGTGAGTGTGAGTGATGAGGTCTATAAAAAGAAAATGTGCTATAATGGCAAGTGTTATAACCAGTGGGAGAGGTTAATGCTAAGAATTGCCTGTCTCCGTGGATGTATATGATGGGCTGGAGGCTGTGGTTGTAAGTTTGTGGAGGGTGGGGTCTACGGGGACACAGCCAAATCAGTTGTTGCAGCATTGTGGCTTGGCCAACTGGACAGGTCCAGGGTATGCATGACAGCGGGTTCAGCTTAGCATGCATGCCCTGCCCATAAGAGATGGCTCTACCAGGAGTTGCAATGGCTGTAACATAACCCTGGCTAAATGTGAGTGTGCTATTTCACCTTGACCAACATCCACATGAAGATTTGCCAGCATGACAATGTGCATAACTAGGGGATGCAGTCTCCTAGTAGTAGATACATCCACAGGAGAAGTTGCTATTGAAGTGCTAATATAGAGGGAGCAGGATCTTGCAGATCCACTGCCATGTTGGCAATCATTTGTGGATGTAGCAGAAGACAGTCTGTCAGTATGCCCCTTTGCCCCAGCTAGATAACCAGAAAAATGATTGCATTAGCCAGTGTGCTATTTAGCCTTTGTGAGGGATCACGTATATAGGACATGCACTCTTGTAGGTCAGCATGCCCAAATTTGGATCACCTTCACTCTCTCCCATGGCTCTGATGACACTAGCCTATGCCTCCATGATGGCACTACACATATATTGAATTGCTGCCACTGCCATTCTTAAATTAGAGGGGAGGTATTAATCTTATCTTCATCAAGCACCATTACCAACCTTTCTGTTTGGATTTCCCTGCCCACTAGCACTAGGGGCAGATTCAGACATCAACCTGTCCTACGTCAGACAGATTTTATGATGTTTAGAGTAACTATGAGGTAAGGATGACTTGCAGCTATAAATACAATAAAATAAGACTGTATACCTGGGGCAAACAAACTCTACTGGGTCTGTCAGGGTATGCCTCAATATAAGGTTTACTTTATTGTCAACTGGAGAAATAGTTGACACACACTACATCAAACCAGAAACATCAAAACTCTGTGATTGTGATACAGTGGGAATGGGGTTTTGCCCCTTCCTGACTGCAGTGTGATGATGGACTAAGCATATATAATTAGCAGAGGGTGTGGAGGGCTTAGCCCTCCATAAAGAGAGTGCATGTGGGCTTGTCCCCTTGCAAAAAAAATATGGTTTAAGCATTTTTTACATTCATTGGTATTTATTAGTTTCAATGCTTCCAATTCAACATTGTGTGTGTGTTCACTATTTGTCCCATCAACAATTTAATATAGATCCCCCAATACCCAGCACCACATTGTGGGAGTCTGTGGAGGGAGTAGTGGCAGAAACTCCTCTGTCTCCATAGGAGGTGTTTTATTTGATGGCCCATGATCTGTTCCCTACATTCCTGTTCCAATGCTTCTGCTTTGTGGGTGGCAACACAGATCATATCCATGGACTTACATCAGGCCATGTCATAACTCTAGTTCTGATCACCACAACATTAACATTACTAACAATTTCAGCCCAGGCATGGGCAAGAAAGAGATATTTCTGGGGCATGGACAGCAAAGACACATCAGCCATGGATATAAAGGGCCTGTAGTACCACCCCATTCTCAGCATCGGTGAGTGTTGGCTTCCATGTGACTGTAGATGGCCCATCAGATGCAGCTGTTGCTTTCTTTGTACCCTGTTTTTTAGGCATAGCTCTGTTGATATGAAAAACATAAGAATCACCAGTCTTATCCTTGCATGGCCCTCACAAATCCTTACAATACTGCAATCTTATTAGACCATATATTACACTGTATTTGTGCCTGACATATATCTGTAATAACAGTCTTTATGTGAATGTCAGGCTGAGCACATATTCCTCACAAAAAGCACAAAAGTGCAACTGAACAAGAACACATGACCAGTACAGTGCAGTGTTACTAAGGTCTTAGCTACTCACATACTGTATTAAAATGGCAATGAACAATACTCTTGGATATGAGCCAATAGGTATTTCTCACATCTACCTTAACAATTCTACAGACTAGTACTTTCAGTATACCTGTAATGTACAAATTAAGACACTTTTGATCAATACATTTAAAATTACGTAGAAACAGGCATTCCTTAGAGGCAGCAGGGTAAAGAGCAGTCAGAAGCTATTTCAGTTAAAAGGATAAACCTCAGCAGTTTTCAAGATACTTAAACACTGTTTTCTTTCATAGTGTGATGAGGGTCTCAGCTTCTCATTGCTGTATCTGAATCACTAAGTTTGCATGATGAGCACACCTGGTAATCTTCATGCAGAATTCTACACAATGCCATGTACACACCTGAGCCACTGCTGGCAGCAATGCATGTGCCCGATCTGCTTAATATTTTAGAGGTGAGGGAACTGTCATACAATATGGAACTATGGAGTCATTGTAAAGCATCTATTCTCAATGACATGCAGTTGGATGGGAGATTGCTGTGGTTCACATCTTCAAGTGCCATTGGAACCATAATAATACAGTACTTATATTTTCAGTCTGCTTTGACATCTGTTATGTAAAGGAACTGTCATCAGTACACATCAATGAGCAACAAATACAATGCACAATAATTGCTTTGGTCACCAATTATCTGCCACTTTTTGTTGAGATTCTTCAATTTGTATCACTATGGCTGGAAAAGGAGAGGTAGAGGGTAGTGCTCCTCTTAGAGAAGGGAAATTGTGTGAGGAGGAGACATTGATATTTCTTTACCTCCTCCACAAGGACTACAGATGGTGCCTTCTTCTGGATGGCTGTGCAGGTTCATAGTAAAAGACTGAAGACTGGAATAGTCTAGCCCAGGCTGTCTCCCATACAACTGACATTGCACACATGATAGAAACAGTGCTATCACCATTTTACAGTAAAATGAGGTGACACAATCTTGAACTCCTACGGCAAAGGGAAGAAGAAGTCAACACCTACATTGTCTAACGAAGATTAGGTTCCCAGTTACACTGACACTGTATGCCTTCCATAAATATTACACAGTGCTCTCCTTATGTCTATAGCACTGAAAGTTATCAAAGCAAATAGTCAGCTCTACAGGAAACAGTTGTAGTTACTCCGAAAGTGCTAGGTAGGTTTTCCTGATACATGAAGTCCTCATTTTAATACTGACATCATTAGGCACTCACGAAAAAATGTACAACGTCCATACTTCATTACTTCTGCCATTAATGTCATACCTCAAAAGTAACATTATGCTTGTTCAGTGTTATGCTTCTACATGCATCTTCTTGTGGAGGTGCACAATTGGGGCAGGATGTTAAGGCTCTGCTCTCAGATGGTGAGGATGTCTGTAGGATCAATTTCTACTCCCAACAGTTGCATTACTGTTAAATATTTTTCATGTTTATTCTTCTTTCTAAATAGTATAACTGCATCATTGCATGAGGCATATATGAAAGACTATAATTATTACTTGAGTATGCATGTGGAAATAATACATACATTTTTTCCTTTGAATACCACCTGTGACTAAAATATATATTACGTCTGGGCAGCAGCTAGTATTTGTATACATATAGTAGTGTCAGATATCAAAATCCTGACTGTGTAACTACAGGCATCTGTTTGATGGGTCTAGATAGCTCATAATGTAAATTCTTTATTTGTCAGACTGCATATTATGATGGCTGTTGGTTCAATTTTCCCTTTCACTTGTATATGATAACATGCTTACTAAAGTTAATAATATTTTTTTTTGGTCTGACAAGTGCCTTGCTAAAGTAAAGCATGTCTTATTTTGGCCCAGCAAATAAATGATTTACAACATAGCATAAACTTCAGTTTTTCATTGTAGTTGCACTTCTGTCTTCCCTACCCCTTTGATGCAATCCTCTGTCTTAAATGAATTCATGTTTGTTATTATTTAGTTTTTTCCTCCATTTCATTTGCTATTATATGCAGCAGCACAGCTGCCTTCAAACCTATTGTGCTACCTGCATCACCTGTATCAGGTAGCCCTGCACCAAAAGCTGGTACAGTTGTAACTGCTGGTAGTAGTGCGAGTGAAGGTATCACCTATGTCATCCATTAGCAGCTGGCAATGTTTGTGGGGGATATCACCGACAGGAGGTTGGGTACCCGCATTGGCCAATGGGCGAACATGCTCAGATAACTCATTGAATTGTGTCCCTACCCAATACTTGCCCAACCTTTTGAGACAGAATACAGTTGTGACATTAACCAAGATGGTGAATAATCTTTAATTGGGTCTCAGCTGGCAGGGACTGCAGCTGTCAGCATCCAGCCCTATCCCCCAGCCTGGTATTCCTCTCCCTGTCGTGTTCAGATCCACATCTGTTAGTTTTATAATCCTCTTCTCACTGTTTTCTTTCCTCTGTTTGTGTGAAGTCCCCTTCACCATTCTGTTTTCTCTACTTCATTGTGTTACCCCACACCGTTAGTCACATCTGCATTTCTCTGCTACCTAAGCTAAACCTCTTACCACCCTGTTACTTCCTTCCCCAATTTTCCTTTCTTTTCGTAATAACAAAAAACCAACAAACCAAAAAAAAACATGGGCGTCTGTCCCACAGTTCAGCCCCAATGGCCTAATGGATAAGGCACTGGCCTCCCAATGCCTTTTAAGCTTCTGATGATAATTGCATTAGTGTTACTTTGGGGGGGGGCTGAATTTCCAAGTAGCATATGCCAATAAGTGGCCAGTGAGTATTTAGAAGTTGTGAGTCTTTCTTTACATTAAACAACTATGAGGAGAGAATAGAGATATCAGAGCACCATACTCTATTATTCATTAAAATGTATCTCAACCAACCATTAGCTACAAAGACTCAATTATGTCAATGTGGTAAGAAAAAGAGAGGTAAGCAACTGAAAGAAAATGAGGCTAGGAAGGGTAAAAGAGGAAGGAAAACAAGTTCATACCTCTCAGCTGTACAGATTTTTGCAGAATGTCCAGATTTTTGTCTCATATTTTTCTTCTGTTTCTCATAAAATTGTGTTTTTCTGGAAAATCATTCACAAATCATTGAGGGCTGAAGTCAGAAAATAATGACATTTGAGTTTTAGACTCCATACCCTTCTGAAAGTTCATGCTAATGTAAAACCTGTTATTTTATCAACTTTCTAAATTTTTAAAAGCAATATTTAAAAACATCCTTATTTGGGGGCCTTTGTCCTCCCATTATTTATGGCTTTGTCCAAATTTCTTGCTCTAAGTGTTTGAGAGATATGACAAGTGTAAGAAGGAATATTTTCTTTCCCAAACTTTTGACACCAAATAGGTGTATGAATTGGACAAGTAAGGGAAATCTAGGAAGTATAATTCCATTCTTTTTGTGATCTGAATTATATCCATAAAACGAGTGTCTTCAAACTTGCTTTTTCTGTAAGTGTAAAACTGAAAGTCACTCACAGTAGTACATTCACTTCTCTTTATCTAATAATATTAGAAGAGTAACTGTTCAGGGATAAGAAAGTGTGCTACTTATCAAAATAAAATTTGCACTTAAAGTATATGACATTGAAATACCAAAGCCCAAAGTAGTTCCTTCGAAACTATGGTATTAGCCAGGTATACCTACAAACAGGAGGGGATTATTGCTTTTAAACAAATACACTATTTAAGAAAGACATTATTTACCTGTCTTAAATAATGGGCAGGATTCACGAAGCCTCCATGTAAGAGTTACAAGGCTTATACGGAGGCTGTAGTAAAACGGTGTGACGTCAGCATGTCATGCATATGCATGAGGGCATGCTGAATCACACCTAAGGCTAACACGGTCCGTGTAAGACAGTAGGGGGCGTGTCCGTAGGGTGAGCCCTGCAAACAGACATGCCCCCAGAAGAGTAAAAGTTCTGAAAGTAAACCCCCACGACAGAGTCCGTGTAAATGTGAATAAACACAACACAACACATGCCCCCACAGACTATGAACATAAAATGTATAAATGAACATCTTATATTTTTTTTTTATAAGTTGTAAAGATGTTTGCCCGTGAGTGCGCTCGTTTGCGCGGGTTTTGCCCGTCGCTTAGCCACAGTTAGCAGTCAGTGGAAAAGCATATGAGAACTAAATATGCAAAGTAAGCAAAGAAGCAATAGCATAGCGGTAGAGACGTCAGCTGAAGAGGAGGCAGTCATGGTTCGAGCCCCCACAACATCAATTTTTATTTTTAGTGAAATAAGCATGAAACAAGTCCCTGACATATATGTACATATATAAAATTATATTTTATGTAAAATGTAATGAAATGGGCCATGTATTTTGAAGAAATGTGAGATAAAGACATGTAGACTCTACAGAGATGTAGATCCATCTACAAAACTATTAGGTGTCATCATAGACAATAATCTCAAATTTGACCTACATGCCAACCAAACTATCAAAACCATCAATAAAAAACTAGGGTCACTTTACAGAATAAAAGCCTTCCTAACCCCTCCAGCTAAAATTGCCATAGCTCGCTCTCACCTTCTTTCAACCCTTCTGTATGCATCCCCTCTACACTCGAATTTGAACAAGACTGTCCTTAACAAACTCTCAATTTGCTACAACCACATTGCCAGGTTTGCCACTGGGCTGCCTTTTAGGACACATCATTGCATCAATCTAAATCAGCTTGATTGGCTTGAACTACCTAGCCTAATCCAGTATAACCAACTGATTATGGCCTATAAAATCCTCTATAATCCGGACAATACTCCTGCACTTAAAAATATTATCAACCCCTATAACAATCCTAGACCGCTTCGATCCTCTAACAAACTACTAATTCAGACTAGCAAAATTAATAACACAGCCGGTGATTCTCTTTTTGCAAACTCTGTAAGTAGATCCTGGAACTCTCTTCCAGCTGATATTACCTTACTTTCCACCTTAGGTCACTTTAAAACTAGACTCAAACAACATTTGTCACTTAACTGGCTATGTCAATGTCTCAAGCCTGGCTAACTCAAATGTGTAAAAATCTGTTAACCAGTTTACTGTGTAATTTAATTTAATCCTGACTTGTGCTCAGGACTAACTGTAACCTGTGGAACTTGTTTAACTTGCTCACTTATGTAATCTCTGTAAATAGTCTGTTTGTAATATGTAATGCTGGTATTATGTAATGCTGTATCTGCTTACTCTTGGAGCTTTTCTCCCCGGGCCTCCGCTGAAAATGGACATGCATCCAGTCGGACTATCCCGGTCAACAAATGTAAAATAAATAAAAAAAATAAAAATAAAAAAATTAAAAAAAAATTTGAGATGTGCCCATAGCTGAGCTACAGTCTAACAAGTTGAGGATATCTGCCTGTAGGTGAGCAGTGTTTTAACAGGTGTAAAATGAGTGCCCGTAGGTGAGCAGTGTTTTAACAGGTGTAAAATGAGTGCCCGTAGGTGAGCAGTGTTTTAACAGGTGTAAAATGAGTGCCCGGGGTTGAGCATTATTTTAACATGCTGAAACTGTGTGCCTGTAGCTGAGCTGAGCGTAATATGCATGCTGACAGCCAAACGACGAGTAAACCGGCGTAACCCATTTGCGCGGAGCTGTGCACCACGCCAACAAGCTAACCAACGGGCAACGGTGAACAAGCTGTATCAAAACTGCCTTTACACAGACACACCTCCTAGCCTGTGTAGACAGTCATAAAATATAAAAAGCAATGGCGAGGTTCAAATCCAGGATACCATGCACCATAGTCAAAGTACAGAACCACTAAGCCATGACAGTTGTAGTTAGAAATGCAGTAATAGCATATATATAGGAATGAATAGAAAGAGGAGCATGACAAAGCAGGTTTTGTGAAGCTGATACAATTCCAAAATGGCCAATCACAGATAAGTGCGGGAAAAACGGCATATATAAGCCCCATAGGTGGGAATACACAGCATAACCGATTGTAGAACCGACTTGCAGCCAGGATGTCAGGTGTAGGTGAGAGTAGTTGCTTCCGAGCACAGAGGTGGGGCATTGAGGAGTCCAAATATATGGTTTGGCTCCTTGTCCACAATCATGAGGCCCAACTCATGCAGGGCCAGGTCCTGTGGGGAGTATATAGGGCTGAGGTGTGGGACCGGTTGGCTCATGATCTCACCAGTGCCACAGGGATACCAAGGACTGGTGAGCAGGTCCATCATCACCATGCGGACCTGAAGAGACGGAAGCAGGACCAACTGAACCGTTGGATCCAGGAGGCCCGGCAAATGCCCAACGCCCCACTACTGAGTAAGTTACATGTAATTATGTATGTAAGAAATTAACCTAGCTGATATTATGGAGATGTGTATTCCAATATTACTTTATTTATATTACAGCTGCAGGTGTCAGTTCTGCGAACCGTCAAGCCTATGGCGATAGGCTGGAGCGGTTGCGCCACCAGGCAGGTCAGTAATTCTCTCCCTGTAACTGTAAATAAATATATAAGTATGACAGTTAGCAAAAGAGTGCAGTGTAGTCACTAATTAATAAAATGTGCAAGTAACAGTGTAAGAGGGTTTGCAAGTATTGCTTGATTACAAAAGTGTGATGCAGCCTGTAATCCAAACATAAAAATGAAACAAGTCTGAAATAAAGATGTCCCACCTATAATATAATAGTACATAACCTGCAGCAGGCTGAAAAGTACAGCTGCAGAAGCTGAGTAAAACACATGTGTGAAATATATCCCTGTTGAAATACAGAAACATGACATAAGTGAGACTGTTGGAAAGGATTGCTATAACTACAGGTAAAACATGTCAATAAAGCCTAGAATTAAGTACCATCCTGAATTGTAAAAATAAAACAAGTGAGAGAGTGTGAGAAAGAGGTATGAATCCACCAATAAAGTAGTAATAACTCCTGAATAAAGTATACTGCAGTCAGTACTGAATGAAATGAATGTGACAGGCAGAACCAAACAGTAACATGTGTTGAAAACAGTACTGCAGCTGGGATGTGTGTCCCAAAATCTGGATATGTTTCTCTCAGTCTGCAATATGCAGATAGTATGGTTGTCTGAAATACCAAACATCCACAGTTGTCTATAGCTATATAAAGCAAATGTAGCAGGATGATGTAGCTGAACAGAGCCAGATATGAATGTGTATGAATAAAAATAAATGTATATTGATGTAGCAGTAACATTCCTATCACCAACTTGAAGTAGTTATCACATAGGAAACTGTAGGCAGAACTGTAGTGTGTATATATCTGCAGCTAGTAGAAATGTACAGCATATGTATTGGTATTTGAAGTTGTTAATTAAATTTTCTTCACCCTACCCTATAACCACATATAATCCATTCCACGTGAAATTGGTATGTGCAATCACAATTAACACCCCTGGACATTTGTCCTGTTGGTTCATACATATTTGCATGTACGTTGATGCATCTGCCCTGTTCATACATCCAAACCTGATGGCCTGTTGCCATCAATCAACCCTGCATGTTGCTGGATTGTGTATTGCTGTTCAAATTATGCATGTGTTATGCTTGCTGTTCAATGGCTTGAATATATGGGTGTTTGGTTAATGGGAATACTAATGCATGCTGTTACAACTAATTGTGAATGGTATTGTACGTTACTAACCCAAACTGTCATAACATAATGCAAAACATAGGATGACAGGGAAGGTAGGTTCCAGCGGACCCACCTCTCCCTCCTCAGCTGGTGAGTGCACCTGGCAGTAGTGCCCAGGCCGGATCCTCCTCCCATGGCCCTGTGCCACCTGCAGGTGGAAGCACTGCAGGGGATGGGGCTCGTCCCCCCTCTGGAAGCGTGGCCGGAGGAGAACATCCACTCACCCTCCATAGTGTCCGGACTGTGGTGCGTTGGGAGATCCAGCACGCTGTGCTTGGGCCCCTACACCAGCTTGAGGCATGGGTGGCACAACTCACGGGCGTGCCTGCTGCCCGGCCTACACAGCCCCCAGCTCATCCACATCCTGGGCAGTGAAGGCACAGTGGCAACTGCCCATGGGTGGGGATCTCAGTTCCATTGTTGCCATCTGTGGGCTCATGGGCTCGAGATATCCAAACATCCATCCCCGTCAATTGTGTAACCCCCCCACATGTGTCATACACTGCCCCTGTATGCGTCTTGTTTGTCTTGTCTGTTAACCTACCCAACCTACCTCCCCAGCTATACCGACTTCCTGTACCTGACATACCACTCTCACCTGAAAAAAAAAAAAAGGGCACTCTGTACCCACAAAAAAATTACGCCCCATACATAGCTGCCCATTTTGCACACATTTCTGCTGGACATGTAAACTGTCAATTACAATTGGCTGTACAACAAGTATTGTTGTTGTCCTTACACCTCTCTCAGCGGTGGAAGTTTTCAAATGTCACACCAAATTACAAACATATGCACAGCTGTTGCTGATGAAGAAATGGGCAGCTATGGGCCTTACCTACATCCCTCCTGCAAAACCCGAGCTTGTTTCCCCTACTGTCCTACCCTCTTTGTGACCCCTTTTTCACCACTTTCCTGTCTCCCCATTTTCATTTCTTTCAAAGAAATTAGCGCGGGTGTGCGCAAGAGTAAGCACTTTTAAGCAGTTGTAAGCGAGTATGCACTTGTGTGCGCGGAGCTAAACGCCAGTGCGCATGCGTGAGCTCCACGCAATCCAGCGCTAACCCACTTACAACTGCTTAAAAGTGCCTTAGTCACTCTGAATGACAAGACCTGTAGTCTGCTCAAAAGCAAAATAAAATCACACTGTCAGTCCCGAACCCAGGACCTTGGAAACAGTAGTCTGCATGACTTACCACTAAGCCATGACTGCTATATAAGAACATTGTGCTACAATAAATATATCATGCAATAGTAGGAATGAATGTAAAGGGAATATAGGATGTGTAGTACACAAAGCATGTCATGTATATTTACTGTCAAATGTAGTGGATTTCTATAATAGTAGTGTGTGAACAGAAACAGCCATGCTAGTTGGTAGCTAGTAGGTAATAATGTCACTGTAGCACCTTACAAGCCACACATATACTCACAGCAGGATAATCACTGCCCATACCCCACAACCTCTTACAGCAAGACATCTGGACTAAGTAATAAAAAATGTGGAGCAAAGGCCCAAAAACAGGGACACATTTCAAATATTGCTCCGACAAACTTAGACAGTTGAGAGAGTAACAGGTTTTGCATTATTGTGGATTTTTGGAAGGGTACGAAGTCTGAAACTGAAATGTTTGTCACTGTAGTCTGACTTGAGCCCTGAATGATTTGCCAGAAAAAGCTGTTTTATAAGATATGGACCAAAATATGAGGCAAAAATGTGGACATCCTGCAAATATCTGTACACTTGAGAGGTATGACACTGCCATATTTGAATAGTTAAGAGCCTAGACATAGCAACAGTGACTGAGTTACAGGGATGCCCCACAGACTCCCTGTGAAATGTACAAACAGTAGGCAGAAAGGTGTTACAACACATGCAATGGTAACTATGAATTACTGAAAGTATGCACCACTTGCACAGCAGAAACAGTGTAGTAATACATATGCTCATGCTAACCCACAGTCACAACTGCAGAATACCAGACAATTTAATGGGTGTACCCCACTGATATGTACCATTCCATGAGGCAGATAAAAGATGCACCTGAGAGTCTCTGGGGCCTGCTCAGCAGCATACTCAAATACCCTAATACATGTCAAGGCCCACACCATGGCCAGACCACACTGCATGCAGTAACACCCTATCAG
>NC_056746.1:712203404-712240225 GCF_019279795.1 Protopterus annectens
TATTGTATTGGTATGTAGAGGTGCCTCCTTTGTGGAGTGGAACCACTGCTGCTGTACGCCAGTGTACAGGTACATATCCTGTAGTCAGGCTAGTGTTACATAGCACTTCTATATGCGGGGTTAGCTCCTCTTGGAGTTCATGTAGCATGCAACCGGAGATACCATCAGGTCCCATTGATGCTGTGTTTTCTGCTTTCCTGAGGGCGGCTCTCACCTGGACATCTGTGATGACAGGGAGGTTACATTCAGCTGGGATAAGTATGTCTTCATTTGGGGGTGAGGGAGGGGGGAAAATTCCACTGAACCTGTCTGCCACAATGTTGCCAATATCTGTGGGTTCAGTGAATTATTTGTTGTTGTGTACTAACTATGAGCATATTGGATGGTTTCTGACCAGGTTTCTAACATAACTGAAGAAGGCCTTGTGATTATCTGTAGTGTCCCTGGTGATTTCCCTCTCAGAGTTGCCCATGGATGTTTGTGTGAGAGAACATAGCTCTTTACTAGTGCTGATCAGACATGCCTTCCCTTTATGGAATTATGCTCTATCTTGCAGTAGCTTCCATCTTTTGTTATACAATCTGTTTATGGCTGGGGTCCACCAGACAGGATGCTTTCCCTTTGTGGAGAGTGTCTTGGTCTTATATGGGATTGCATGATCCATGCATTCTTGGAGATGTCCGTAGAAATAATTTGTGAAGGAGTCAGCATTGTGGGTTGTGGCTTCCACTGGCCCAGTGGGCTTAAAGGATACCATCTCAGTCTTAAAAAGTGCAAAGTTTGCATTTGGAATGTTATTCACTGTAGTCGTTTGTGCTGGTGGTGGAGGTGGGGTATGTATATCCAGGGCGATTAGTTTGTGGTCAGATCACAGTAGTTGATGATGTTCCCCATACAGTACCTCGATACAAACCCCCAGAGTGAGGAGGTGCTTTGTACCTGAATCAGTGTGCTGACTGCTGGGGTTTGGTAGTATGTCGTATGGAGTGTGCCAGGTACTGTTGCACAGTTCTTGGCTGAGCACTGATACCTGGCCATTTACATGTGTATCCACCAATAGACAGACAGATGCTATATATGGGAGATATGTTGTATCACAACAGTCGAGTAGCATGTGTAGTATGTGTGCCAAATTCTGCTGACATATTTTGCTGATATCATTTTATTTTCTTTTTCAGGACCATGGTTCACCAGCGCAATCCGGCATACTCTGCAGCCGAGGATGAGGAAATACACCAGAGCCTGGTGCGGGATTTTGCAATACTCTTTTCCCGCACCAGACAGAATCAGCAGGAAAGGGCTGCAGTGTGGCAAGACCTGGTCCATCGGGTAAATGACATAGGCACGCATAATAGGACATATGAGCAGGTACGACATCACTGCAGTGATTTATTCAGAAATGTCCGTCAACGTGCGTCGGATATCCACAGGCAACAGGTTGCCACAGGTGGTGGGATGGCTGCACATCCCCCACTCACCAGACTGGAAGGACTACTCCTACGTGTTGTGGCTCCAGCCCACCAACAACAACAGCAGCAGACCTGCATTATGATGGAGGCTGGAGCCACACAGCACCATGACTACGAGCGTTCAGGTAATATGCCATATGTATAGTTGACTGTTGTGTACACTGGTAGTTAATGCATGTGTGAGGTGTGTCCTTGGTTTGTAGCTGTCATCATAGTATTTAATGTGCAAGTGTGATATTCTCAATATCAGCAGCTGACCTGTGAAAGGCAACTGTTGTACTACTGACCTGTATCATACTCAGTAACAATGGCACAGTTGTGCCCACTGACATTAATTTCCTCACTTATGTAGGTCCCTCTGGTGTAACAGCAATGCAGCCTATCCATGCTGGTGAGTGTGTATTAACAATACCTTTAATAGTCTCGATAGTAATAGTAATATTAGGCTCAATCAGTAGTGCTCTGTGTATGCATGCAGGTGTGTCTGTGTCTGTGTGTTGATATCTCGCATACTGAGTAGTGTGCAAGTGTGCAAGTGTGCAAGCGTGCAACTGTGTGCATGTGTGCACCTGTGTGCATGTGTGCATGTGTGCATCACTGGTAACATTTTGTAGACATTGTAAACTGTGTTTCCTGTTTCCCTCCCACAGGTTCTGGTGCTGCTCTGGTGTCATGCAGCAGGGAACCTGAATCAGGTGCCACGGGTAGTGATAATGATGATATCTGTGTAATGGCACAGGAAGGTGTAACAGAGTCCGTCATTGGTCAGCCAATTGACTGTACACAGCTGCCAACCCCATCAATGTGCACAGTCATCCTGCCAATACATCCTTTGTCACCAATGTCCCTAGGTGATGGACAGGATACAGTGGGCATTGACCAGGGTAATGTGGTATCTGTGGCACATGCTTCCCCACACAGCAGCCATGGGCATGGTCCTGAGATGGTACCACACAGACAGATGTCCAGGGGTTCTCGTGGGAGCATCCATGGGCGTATTGCCCCTGTCAGACGTGCCCACCGAGGTCTTACAACCTCAGCTATGTTTCGGGCTGTCATGCAGGCACAGTCATGTATGGAACGGTACACCAGACAGGGTCTGAGGGAGCTGACAGCATGTCGCACAGCCATGAGTGACATTATGTGTGACATTGCGGCTGCCATCCGTAATTTCAGCGATGTCATAGACAGACGTTGTGGGGACATATTAGATCAGTTCCACAACTACATGTCCATGAGCCAGGGCAATGGTGGACGGTTGAGGCGTCGACGTGGGCGTATGCCAACAACAGCAGCAGCTGGCAGTCGTCGTGGATGACAACAGGGCCGCGGCCTCCCCCATAGTGCCAGCAGCAGCCCCAGCAATGCTGGGTCTGTGCTGTCATCAGACCGCCCCAGGAGACCACGTGCACGTGGCTCTGGACAGGCCCAACAGGGATCTGTGTCCAGTCAATGAACACCTGCTTCTGATGACAGTACCCAGTCTGGATTAGTACCGGATATGGTCCATAGCACCCCTGCAAGGCACAGGTACCGTGTCCGTGGCCAGAGACACTGATCTGTATGACCTGGCAGGTACAGTCTGTGGCTGTCCACAAACACCGGTATATGGCAGCCATGAGGTGGAACTGTGTGCATCCATACACACATGCGAATTGACAACACCTAGGGCTACCGCATACACACACTGCATCAACATTGCCCCACCTTGTACTGCTGTCCCTCACCAACACACATACACATACATGTCAATTGGTGGTATCAGTGGCAGACTCAGGCATACCAAGTTCACACCCTGTGCATATGATGAAACTGTGCCACCTCCTGCAATCTGTAACATCAGTGCAGGTACAGGTTAACATGTTGCTGATGCACAAGGTGACTACATAGACGTATAGTAATAGTATCATGTTGTTAACAGTACAGTGTGCTGATATAATTGTGGGTATATCCCAGCATCCCTGATGCAGTAAGGGTATGATTGTCTTGTACTGTTTTCTACACCCATGGTAAGTACCATAGTCTATCATCTGCACATGTTTGCATACTGGTGGTAAGGATGTCAACAGAAGGCCACATACATAGGTAGCACAGGGGATAAGGTAATGAAAGTATTGATACACAATGATGGACATGTAAACTGAAAGTGGCATGTTGCCCACACTGGACTCTGCAATGCGGATGTTTGAGGATGTTGATGTGTGTGCAGTACTACACGACTGGTACAGGACACACAGGAGCACCCTAGAACTGCATGCTCATACCTCATACCATGCTAGACAGCCCCAACACACAAAACTAACTTTCACAGGAGGGAGAGTCCCCATAAATGTCAGCGATACTGTGGTGGCAGGACAGGTAGCATACATCCTACTAAGTATGGAACCACTGAGTGAAGGTTCAGTGTCTGTTATTTGACATGTGTATTAGTGCAGGTATGAGCACCTGGGTTTCCGTCCGGTTATTGTACATCCTGACTGTACATGGTCTGTACACTTGTGTGCGCTGAGACTGGACCCTGGCCATCTGACCTGTGTATTTCCATGTACATGTGTATAGTGCCTGCATATTTGCACTGTTACCTACTGGAAGTGGTACAGCTTGTTTGTTGTACAATGGACTACATGCAGCCCTGCTTACTGTAGCTTTGTTTGCATGCATGTTTGCTTGCAGTTACCCTGGAACACTGATTCCACCTGCAATGCAGATTTACGGAGCTTCTGTGGATTCCTAGTGACATCTGCATAGCTTACTATATGTATGTCCATGTCTCACTTGACAGAACGTCACTGTTTGTCCTGTTCGCATGTACGTTGCCTGTGACACATTGCATATGACTTACCTGGCATTTGACCACGTGAGCAGTCATAACTAATCACAGGCACTACACCCTCACATACTCACCTTCTGTACCTTGTTCCCCATTGGCCCTATGTGCTGTTAATCACCATGGCAATCACAATACTATGGTAGCATGTGCAAAGGTCACTTGTCAGTCACCTCTATGGTACAGTTGTGGAATATGTGAGTCATGTGGCAATGTCACAGCTGCCACATGTACACAGTCAACCCTCTCCCCTACCCATGAATGTACAACACGTGTGAGATGCAACCACATAGCCAAACTGGGGACTAAGCACTCTGAACCCAGTACTGGCATAACCTGTCAGGTGGCATGAAATACTACAGTGACTACAATACCAGTCTGATGTAGACCTACACTGACAGCAATCCAAACACATGAACACACTGGGGCATTCATGGAGCCTCAGAATAGCATCCTGCCTGAGCTGCAGACACCTCTGCAGCTGGCACACAGGCATACGTTAAGCCGGAACACAGCACGTGCAACACATAGCACACAAATCCTGTGTGCCAAACAGTCACAGCCTGTATGGCTAGACAACACACTTGCTACAATTGTGTTAGGTACCTTTATTGTCCGGTAGAGTGAGGTCCCGCTCACCAGGCCGGACAAGGTGAAGGTCACAGTGATATGCCCGTGGGGCACTATGGTCCACCACATAACACATGCATACAGGTCAGTCAGAGGCATGGACACATATGACTCAGTCATTGTCCAAGCACCTGTGATGTACCTCCCTGGACTACATGATAGGGAACATAGAAGGCCTCTCTGAGCATGTGGCACAGGCTGGTATGACCCTGACCTTGGTTGGCATCATACCCTCACCAAGAATGCTGAAGTATTACTGAATGCTGATGAATTACTGTAGCTACAACACCCTAGCTGAAAGGCTCCTAGCATGTAGTCACTGCATCGCTATGGAACAACTTGTTACCACTCCCACAACAGGTGAAAACATGCAACACCTGTTCATCAACAACATGTAGACTATATGCCCCAGACCAGATGTGTATCCCTCACTGCTAGGATGATACCATATGCAACTCACACTGTATATACACATACCACATGCAGCACCCACACAGAAAACCACAGTCATAATGTTATCCAGTGCAAATACCATGTATTCACATGTGGCAGGCGTCAGGCATGGGAACTATTGAAGGTCACAGGTATATATGTGTATTTGGCACACACATACATCATATGTGTACATTGCCATTACTGGTTTAATCGATGTCATGCATTATTGTGAGCAACAACCCACACACATGGACATTCTGTGTGACAAAAACACACGTGGCATTTGTGGAAGAGCGTGCTATTTGTATTACTGGGAGATTTGCCCTTTTTTGCTGTACTTGTAGGGCACAAACACACACACACTTACTTGCAGGATTCAAACCCCTACCTAACTATGTTATGACACTCAAGACGGACGCATTAGCAGAGCGCGCTATTCGCATTAGCGGGAGGTTTCTCTTCTCCGGCTGTACTTATAGGGTGCTGACATCATCAGTGTTTAGAAAGAGGGATGTGCATCCTGTAGTGTGTTCTCCTAGTTGCCAAAAGGGACATTTCTCTCACACAGAATTGCACACACACTAACCCCCTCACCCAAACACACACACTGAGCATTTGCAGGATTCAAACCCCTATCTAGCTATGTTATGACACTCGAGACTGACGCATTAGCAGAGCGTGTTATTCGCATTACTGGGAGGTTTCCCTTCTTCTGCTGTACTTATAGGGTGCTGACATCATCAGTGTTTAGAAAGGGGAATGTGCATCCTGTAGTGTGTTCTCCTAGTTGCCAAAAGGGAAATTTCTCTCACACAGAATTGCACACACACTAACCCTCCTCACCCAAACACACACACTGAACATTTGCAGAATTCAAACTCCTACCTAACTATGTTATGACACTCGAGACAGACACATTAGCAGAGTGCGCTATTCACATTACTGGGAGGTTTGCTTTCTCCTGCTGTACTTATAGGGTGCTGACATCATCAGTGTTTAGAAAGGGGAATGTGCATCCTGTAGTGTGTTCTCCTAGTTGCCAAAAGGGACAGTTCTCTCACACAGAATTGCACACACACTAACCCCCCTCACCCAAACACACACACTGAGCATTTGCAGGATTCAAACCCCTACTTAACTATGTTATGACACTCGACACAGACGCATTGGCAGAGCGTGTTATTCGCATTACTGGGAGGTTTCTCTTCTCCTGCTGTACTTATAGGGTGCTGACATCATCAGTGTTTAGAAAGGGGAATGTGCATCCTGTAGTGTGTTCTCCTAGTTGCCAAAAGGGACATTTCTTTCACACAGAATTGCACACACACCAACCCCGCTCACCCACACACACTGAGCATTTGCAGAATTCAAACCCCTACCTAACTATATTATGACACTTGAGGGAGACACATTAGCAGAGCGCACTATCCGAATTACTGGGCATCTGTTTTGCACCTGCAGTATTTATAGGGTGCAGACATCATTATTTATACAGAGGTATGTACATCTATTCCTACATGTCAGGTGGGGGATAGCATATATATGCATTTGCAGCCACCTACTTCAGGGTCAGATATGCACATCAGCACTGGCAGGTTATGTTTTATACCATGCTTCGTGACCACAGAACCTGTAACACACAACACAACCAGTTCAGACCACCCCTCCCACATCCAGGACACACACTTTGCTTCCCTGGGAACAGTGCCAAGATATGAAGATGTTCACATACACCATTCCAGTTGTTAACGTCAGGTACAGGTATATTGTGTGTGGGAACTACTCAGGCCTCTACAACATTACCCTACAGCCACTACAATTTGTGAGTCCATGTGCTATCGCAGGACCACTCACCACAGCCCCAAGGGGGAATACATATTGCACCTGACCATCTGCAACATGGGTACTCACTGTTCCACACCAGAGGTAGACCACCATTGTTGATATCTGACCATACCCACCTTTCCCTGGACATCCATATCCCATCCCCACCCCCAGGCAAGGTTGTCACTGCAAACAAAGTGTATTTATCAAAAGCAGACTTTGCACTTGTGAAGACTGGGGTGGAAGACTTCAAAGGACCCATGCTGAGGGAGTATACAGGCCACTCTGCATAATCCTTGACAATTGCATTCTATGAGCATGTGGAAGGTTTGCATTGATCATGCTATCCCAAATATACCCATGACTCCTCCACAACAGGACACCTGTCAGGTGTACACCAGCCATATATGAGCTGTCCAACAGATGGAGTGAGCTAATACATTGCAGAGCAGTAGCTCACAGAGGGAGGACATCTCTGAACAGTACTGGCACGACACTTCAATCCCTCATAATCATCACGACAAAGTGTTGACAGTGAAATTGTCCAGACACTGCAGATAAGGCTCCCCTCAGTCTGTTATTGACGCTCACTTACTGTTAGAGGTCCTCACCAACCCTCTTCCAGCAAACAACAGCCACATGGATGTGGCATAGCAAATTCAATCCCTGGGATCTCCACTGTGTCCCTGCTTGATGGAGGCACAGCACACTAGCCTCAAACGGTGCCTTATGTGACCTACTTTACAGTGGCACAGTAGCCTACTGTACTGGGGAGGCAGATGCCAAGCACATTCTGGCTAAGCTTTCATTCCCTAGGGCAAACAGCCTAGTATTGACCTCTACACCCATATGTTTAATTGTCAGATGCACAATATTTGTTGCTGATAGACTGTTTGCAGGTCTTTATTGCCATAGCATTCCCTGTTTCTATGAACAACTTGTGTATCTGTGGAAGATGTTTGAATATGAGAGGGATCCACTATATCACTTATGTCTCTGTAGTCATTTAACTGTGTCCACTGAGCAGATTGCTGTAATGTGGTTGGTTCCTGGAATAACACATACAAATACCAGATATGTGTGGCCAACTGCTAAACTGAGATATGGCCTAAGTGTGTGAGCATGCCCAGTTCAGGCTTTCCATGGCATGTTGTCTGACATATGTCTCATTTATCAAAGTGTGCAAGCATGCCCAGTGTGAGCTTTCCATATGTTGAACTCTGCAGTCCACCACATTTGTGGATGAGTGTGAACTTCAACAATATCTCACGTTTATGGTTGTGTGTTGGGTGTCATGTTGTGTACTTACTGGCCAACTGCTGTGTGTCTGAACACAACAGGGATTATACTGTGCCTGCAGGGTTTGCATGGGATACTTTGCATACAGTTGTCAACATCCTTTCATACTGACCAAACACTGTAGTACCGTATAGTGTACTGGTTCAGCACTTTCACTGTGGTGGACAGTATCCTGGGCTTTATACCTATCACTGCTTTAAATGTTCATAGTGAGCACAACAGACTGGTTAGGGGCCAGTTGTGCACATATGACCATGTTACATTATGTTCAGATATGGACTACTTACACCAGGCTTGTCCAACATTGGTAGTGTATTCCACAACATAGGTGGACATTTGCAAACACTAGCGATGTGCCCTAGGCCATTTCTAATACTAGTCAGAGAGTGTGTTTGTCCTTCGACACACATTGTAACTGGAGTTTGCCATGACATATGTCATGGTTAGTATACTGTGCCTCTGTCTACCCATGACATAACAGTGATACCCAGGGTACACCAACCATCTCCCATCCACTCATCAAGATTCCTCTTGAGGAGAGTCGATGAGTGACTCTCTGGCTAACCTGTACTGGGAGTTTACTCAAGAGTAGGGGTGGCTTCTGTGTTATGGATCAATCAGTACAGCATGTCCTATGTATGTCAGTGCTGGGGTTCAGGTCTCTCATGTGCATAGCTCACTGCCATTCAGATTGTACAAGGTGCAGCATGTTCATTGATTCCAGCTTGGACAAGGCTTTATACATCAGGCACAGCTTGCCTCTGGGTGGGCAGTATGGCACTGTGTGGAGCTGCAGTTTGTTTAATCAGGCAACACATGGCATCTGTTTGAGCTCTTTGATACTCCTGGTGAGGTACTTTTGGGGTCTTTCCAGTTGATGGAGGTGTCTGCTGAGGTACATCCCACAGGGGCCATTGTAGTCAATTGTTACGCTGATGAAGGATGACGTCAGAGCCACAATGACCTCCCCTGATCTAGATCTCACTACCTTCATGATTAGGTGGGTATATGGTATGCTTCTGTAACCACTACAGCCACATGCTTGTCCAATGCAGGATATCTATCAACTTGTGTCCCCAGGTCTCTTATTACATCTTAAGTACTTAATGGGTTAACACCTATGTGGTAATTGGTGGGCACTTACTGTATATCCACAGGGGTTGACTATACACTTTTCTGCAATTAGCTTGCTGACATGGCTATGGCAACAGTTGTCTGTTTCTATGTGGCCCTTTTGTGGGATGCTTGTGTTAGCTGGAGGGTCAGATATGGTGGCCAGTTTGTAGTCCTCTGCAAACTTGTTCAGACACAGTCCTTCCATGTTGGCCTGCACCTATGAGACATATATACCAAACAAGGGAGGTCCCAGGACCGAGCCTTGTGGGATGCCAGTTATATCTGGTTTGTAGTCTGACATGGCTGCAGCATTTCTGACCATGTCAGTTCTGTCCTTGGTCTGGTTTGCAACCCCTCTACTGACATAGGGGTTTATATTTAAGCTGGTGAGCTTATCTATAATGAACATGTGGGGTATTGTATGGAAGCCTTTTGCAAGGTCCAGCTAGGCTGTGTGGACCACATTCCTCTCATCAATGGCCTTAATGACTGTTTCAAATGAGTCAAAAATGTTTAAGGGGCAGGATCTGCACTTAAGAAAGTCACACTGGGTAGGGTCCAGTGTCAGTAGGTCCCCAATATCGTTACGTCTGATGTACATGCTGATCCTTTCCATAGCTTTGCAGACCAAACTTGTCAGGATTCTGGGGTGGTAGTTTGCAGTATCCATTCAGGCAACACCTTTGTGGAGAAGGACCACTGTTGTACACTGCTCTTTGGGTACATATCCTGTGGTAAGGCTGACATTGAGCAGTAGTGTTATTTGGCGTTCCATTCTTCTTGGAGTCCATGTTGGACTCAGCCCAGGACACCATCTCGTACCATTGATGCTGTGTGTTTTGCTTTGTAGATGCTGGCTGTTACCTCAGCATCTGCAATGTCAGGGGGCTAGCACTCTGCTGGGATAGATATTTGGCATTTTGGGGGGGGAGGTTTGCACTGCACCTGTCAGGTTGGATGTTGGCAATGTGTGTGTGTTTGGTATATTGTTTGTAATATTTGAGTGATTCAGAGCATATCTGTGAATTCCCAACAAGGTTCCTACCATCAGTTAAGAAAGCCTTGTGATTATCCTTAGTGTCCTGTACAATTTGTATCTTCATAGGTTCATAGGTTCATACTAGGCTATCCGCCCTAGGCCATTTATAAGCCTAGCCAGAGTGTGTGTGGCTTTCGCCATCCCTTGCTATGTGAATATTATGGCCATTTAGGATTTACTTTACTGTGCCTCTGTCTGGACGTGACACAGTGAAGACCCCCAGTGTACATCTACGATCACCCATCCACTTGGCAAGATTCCTGTTGAAGAGAGTCAGTGAGGGGCTCTGCCTAACATGGAGTGGGATTCTGTTCCAGGGTGTAGGGAGCCTCTGGGTTATGTATCTGTCCCTCCAGCACATCCTATTTCATTATGTGTTGAGGTTGACATCTCTCGCTCTCACAGCTCTGATGTATTTGGGTTTTCTGGGGTGGAGCATGTCCATTAATCCTGTGTTGGACATGGCCTTGTACAACAGGCATACAATGCCTCTGCGTAGGCAGTATGTGACTGCATACAGCTGGGGTGTCTACAGCCAGGCAGCATATGACATATATTTGAGACCCTTTATCCTCTTGGTGAGGTACCTTTGAGGTCTTTCTAACTGCTGCAGGTGTCGGGTAAGGTACATCCCAAATGAGGCATTGTACTAAATTATGGGCCTGATAAGAGAACAGTATAGGGGCACAATGACCTCTGTTGACGTAGATGTGAATCCTTTCATGATAAGGTGGCCAATATAGAAGGTCTTCCTAGCCACGTTGGCAATATGAGTGTCACATGACAGGTTACTGTCCACTTGTGTCCCTAGATCCCTGATTACTCCTTCCATACGTAATGGATTACCACCTATGTGGTAATTTGTGAGTACCTTGTTTGGTATTTGGTGAGACATTCATACTGTCCAGTGTCTTCAGGAAGGCTGAGTGAGGTTCCTGTGTGTGAGAGTGTGGTCTGTAGCATGCTACAGACTGTACAGCAGTTTTGCCTATGGTTAGTTGCACATGGGTGGTCTCCGATGCTTTGTGCATTGTCAGTTACCTGGACGTGTGGGTATCTTTGCTGAATATGGATACTCCCCCTCCTTTTATGGTTTGGTCCAGGTTTTGGGGCCATAACGCATGATATGAGGTATAACCTGGTAGTGCTGGTGTGCTCTCAGGAGCCTTGCTGCAGGTTTCTGTCACTGCACGGACATCAATGTTCCCCATACTGGGGAGAGCCTCGGGAGCATGCATGTTGAGGTTTAGACATCTGGCATTGGGCAGCATTACCCTTATATTTCTTTCCACTTATGTTTTCTAGGGAGGTGGGTTAGTCTTTTCAGCCTTGCCTACAAAAGGCTCTATGGAGGTGGCAAGAGCCTTAGCCAATATCCAGATGCCCAGGGGTAACAGGTGCAAGCCATCCCTGGCAAAGCAGCGTGGCTTGTCAAGCATGACATCCCAAGCAGACAGACATTGGATCCCCTTGGAATGACACCAGTAATTGTGCCACTTGCTAAAGCTGATCATTCTGCGTTTGTACTGTGGCATCATTCTTGGTGAGGGTAGGATGCTGCACAAGGTCAGTGTCATGCCGGCCTGGACTACATAATCAGAGAGCTCATCTATGTCTCTTTTCATGTAGTCCGGGAGGTACGTCTCAGGTCATTCACACCAGCATGGACAATGACTGCATCATATTTGTACTTGCTTTGGGGTGACCTGCGTACTTGTGTTATGTGGCATATTGTAGCAGCCTACAGGCAGCTTACTGTACCCATTCCCTTGTTCAGTCTGGTGAGCGGGACAGCAGTGTGTCTGACTATGGAGTCACCTATTACAACTGTATCAGGCATGTTGTTTCTCCTTCTGGCCTGTGACTGTTTGGCACACCAGCTTTGTGTACTATGTGTTGCATGTGCTATGTTTGGAGGTAGTGGTTGCTTGGGTGTCTGCTTGGGAGGCCTCTGTTGATGTGGTGTGTTTGTAATTAAAGCCTCCGGGAATATTTTTCTGTCTTTATGTCTTTGGTTTGCAGTTGTGATAAGTCTGTGTGAGACTGGGTTTGTGGTGTGTGTGGTTACCTTCTCCTCCTGACTAGTTTTGACAGTACTGAGTTGAGAGAGCTCAGCCTCCAGTTTGGATAAATGGTTGCATCTCTCACATATATTTGTATTTCTTGGGGGGGGGGTTGTCTGTGTACATGGGGCAGGTGTAACATTGCCTCAAGATTCACAGATTCAACTTGTTGTAGCTGGCCTTAGTGGATTGTATGAGTGGACATATTTTATTGCCATAATACTGATCAGAGATTACTTCCCTTTTTAGGTTTGCTCTATCATGTAGTAGCTTCCTCATTCTCTTGCATGGTTTGGTAATGGCTGGGGTCCACCATGCCAGATGCCTGCGTGTATGACATTGTGTCTTGGTTTTATTTGGGATTGCATAATCCATGCATTCCTGGCGGTGTTCATGGAATGCCTGTATAACGGGTTCTGAGGTGTGGCCCATATTTTGCACATGCACAGGGCCTTTAATGGATTCCACGTCAGTTTGGAGGAGTGCAACATTTGCTTTACACATGTTTTTCACTGTGGTTTTCTGGCCAGGGACTGTGGTCAGGATGTGTATATCCGGTGTGATTACTCTATGGTCTGATCTTACCAGTGAGGGATACACTTCTCATCTTGCCATCCAGTACCCATGTTGCTGATTATCACATCCAGTATGCTTACCCCTCTTGTGGGAGTGGTACGTTGTTCCTGAGCATTTTGGTTTATGGATTCTAGGAACCTTTGTCCTAGGGTGTTGGAGCTAGAATAATGCTCCCAGTCTATGTTTGGGTATTTTCAGTCACCCAATATAATGTGGTTTGGAGAGCTTGATATATTCATGTATTTCAACATAGGCCAAGTGCAGTTCCTGGTGTTAGGACAGTAGTCTGTAGCAGGCTATAAACTGGGAGGCAGTTTTAGCCACTGTTACTTGACCATGGCTAGTCCATGCTGCTTCTTGTTGTGGTACCAACAAGGGGTGTGGTTATCCTTGACAATTATTGCTAGTCACCCTCCTTTTGTAGCTTGTTCCATGTTTTGGGGCTGTACAGCACAGTATGAGGTGAACCTGGTAGTGTTAGGGTGCTGTTGTGAGCCTTGACCCAGTTTTCTGTTACAGAACAGATATCAACATTCTCCATGCTGGGGGAGTTTTGACTGCATGCATCTTGCTGTTTAGACTTCTGGCATTGGGTAGCATTACACCTAGGTCCTTATCCCTTGTGATACCTATGGAGGTGGGTTTGTGTTTTGAGCCTTACCTATTCAAGGCACGCTGGGGGTAACAACAGCCTTTGCCAGTATCCATAAGGCTAGGACTGATAGGTGCACACCACCCCTAGCAGGTGGAGCATCATGTCGTGCTCAGCATGTCATCCCAGGCTGGCACACATTGGATCCCCTTTGACTAACAGCAATACTTCAGCCACTTATTGCAATTGATCATCTCATCTTCATATTGTGGCATCATGCTTGGTGAGGGTAGGATGTTAGTCAGGGTCATCAAGTTTGCATATACTACATGGTGTTACATTGCTTAACACATGGAAATCATGCCTCAGGTGGTGCTGCAGGGCTGCCTATGTTGGATGCACATACTACAGTCCCTGTACATGTTTGAAAGCAGGTTGTGTCAACTTAGGCGTCTCTTTTACTATATGTGTGAGTCGGAGAGAGGTATCATTTCCAGGGTCCCTACTGAGCTAGTGTATGTGCTATGCATTGCCTCTTTGCCAAGGCCAAGGCATACTGGGCACGCCTCCTTCTGACTACTGGGGCAGTCTCAGGTTGTTCCTCCTCCGAGTCACGCTCTGCCTGTGATTGACTTGGCAATGGTGGGGGGCTGTTTGGCCCAGCCCTATGGTGATCCTGCTGCAGTTGTTTTCGCAGAATCATATTATGTAGCATAGCACATACCATGACAATTTGGGTACATGTAGTTGGTGAGTACTGCAAGGCTCCACCAGATGTATCCAGGCACCGGAACCGTGACTTGAGCAGCCCAAACTCACGCTCGATTACATTTCGTGTTTGTGCGTGTGCCTCATTATGGCGTTCCTGTTCAGGTGTGTGTGCATTTCTGATGGGTGTCATCACCACGGCTCCAGTGCATATCCAGCATCCCCTACTAAGTGACCATGTGGGATGCTCCCACTGGCAAATGTCTGGTACAGCTGCGTCAGTTGCCAGATATGGGAATCATGGTAACTTCCAGGGCAGCCAGCACACACATTCATTATTATGCCCTGGGTATCACGCACAACCTGGCAGTTGATGGAGGGGAAGCCCTTGCGGTTAATGTAGGCCCTACCCCGCTCACTGGCTGGTGCTTTGATGCGTATGTGCGTGCAGTCTATTGCACCCACTACCTCAGGGTATTCCGCTATTTGCTGGAAGAGACGCATATTGCTGGCCAATACCTCACGGGCATTGGGGAAACATACATGATCACCGACATGTGCTGACATGGCATCCAGGAACTGGTGCAGTACCCTGGAGGCTGATGCCTGTGATATCCCCATCATATCACCAGTTGGTCTCTGGAAGGTACCTGTTGCTAGTATTCTTAGGCCAACACATACCTTGGTTTCCACTGGGATGGGTTCCCCTCTGTTGGTTCTGTGTGTGAGGCGTGGCCTGCACAGCTCAACAATTTGCTGCAGGAGGTCTCTGTCCACTCTATAGCGCTCCACTATCTCCAGCTCATGTAACCCCTGGTAGGTGACCCTGGGCCTGTACACTTTTCTCCGTCTCCTCACTGTGGGTTGTCTGGCACCATTTGCATTGTCACCACCCTCAGCAAGTTGCCTATGTCTCCTTATGACAGCTATGGCAGCACCTAGCATTTCTGCTCTGAGTGAAGCTTTTTCAGTTTTCACTTCTAATAGCTTACTCCTGTCTTGCAGTGTCTCTTGAGAGAAACATCCTGCACTGCTGTTTGCAGAGTTTTATGTGCTGGGCTGTCTAGTATTCTGCCTGTGTAATTGCCTGCTTCTAATTGTTTTCACCTGCTAGCTCCAGCAGTATTCCCTGCTAGCTTCCTACTATTTCTGTTGCTTCCTTTTTCCTTTCTGTTTCCTCAGGGGGGAGCAACGTGCATACCAGCGGAAACACGCTCACAGTGACTTACACGCACGCACACATGCTTACACAGTTTAGAATCTACTTATTCGGGTTAAAATGCACGCACACCAGCGCAAACAGTCTTACAAGTCTGCCAACAGGCTCCCACATGCTCAGTCTGCCTTACACGCGCACACACTGCCCTACTCGCGCCTCCTGGCATGCACACGTGCGCATGCATGCCCAGCAAGAAACTTTGGTGTTGGCTACAGTGTACACCTTCCATTTCTTGACTTTCCCATTCTTATCTTGTGGCACTCCTCTTTCCATGATATGTGTCTAACATCTGTCACGTAACACTGTCCTCCAATGAACTGCATTTCCTTCTGCCATTCCCCCCTGTGATGTCACCTATCTCCTACTCTGTTCCTCCCCCTTATGTAACTCTTACACTACTCGGAATGTGCTCATTTGCTATGTGACAGTGGGATTCAGTATCCTAACACTCGTTTACATAAGATTGCCTACTAATGCTTAGTTACATGTCTTAGACTCAACTTCCCCCCCTAGCAACCACTAAATGGTGGCCATGTTGTTTTTGGTCTGCTGGTCCCTGCATTGTAAATCCATGTATTGCATAAAACCCACATTTGTGGGTTTATAATCTTCATTTTTATGTTTTATATAGCGCAGCCCGTTTGCACGGGGCTGCGCTGCATTTAAACTTTTTTCTCATATTTGCATTGGGGTACCTTGCCAATGGCCACATATTTGGCCATTGGCATGTTGCCTGATACATATGCACCCTTTATTTGGAGCTGACATGGCTCCATTGTGTTATTTGGAGAAACATACTCACTTGTCAACTGAGTACATTTCTGCAGCTAACACGACTCTTACACGGGCTGGTTTCAGCTTCGTGGATTGTTAATCTACCTCATTTGCATGCCTTTCGGCTGCAAGTGAGGTGATTAGCATATCCACGCCCAGTCTTTGTAAGAGACGTTTTAGCTGGTCTCTTGCACGGAATTTCGGGCTGTTCCTGGATCACGAGGGCTGCATGGAGTCTTACACTACTCTTAGACTCTGTGCAAGCCTTCGTGAATCCTGCCCAATGTGATTGTATTCTTCTGTGCTGTCTTTGCTATACTGATGTGCAGAGCATGTGTATGGGACTTGCTTGCACAATATTATCAGTGCAGGAGAAGCAATGGAGAAAATGGAATCTTTGCTGTTGTTTGCTTAGTTTTTCTTTTTACTGTTAAAAATAAGACATTTCCAGGGACAGCACAAAACTATGTGGAAAATCAGCTATGTTTCTGTTTTAGTTTTGCTTATTATGATGGAATTTTCTCATATTTTGGTGTGTCCTCCAGTATATGCCAACAGAAAAGCCTGGCCAGTGAGTGGTACTTCAGAGGCCGGCTTCTTTTTTATTGGTATATGCTCGACTTACAAAGGGCACGCTGGTTGGACTGTCCAGTTAGCATGCTTATTTTTGAATAGTAATGAGCCATTTTTGTATAATAACTGTTTACCTGACTAAATAAACAAAGCAGTATAGGCCTGTGGGAAGTGAAGCAAAACCCCATCCACATCTCAGAAGTGCCTGAGGAAACATCGTTTTATAATACTTTCTTATCTCATGAAGGAAAATTTCCACTATAAACTGTAACAAACCTGATATCTGTAGGCAATTCAGTAATTATAACCTATAGAAATTAGAAGTGATCAGAAAAAACATTTGATATAACTGTTGACACATTATGCTATCTATCACTGATGGCCCTACTGCTGTTCTTTGTTATATTATATTTCATACTGTTTTCTGAGGAAAATGTTTTGTGTTTAGCTGTTAATTGGCTCAATTTAGATTTTCACAGATAAATGTAAAAATTGTGCTTTGATATCCTTTGACTTTAGGACTTTCATTATGAACCTATGAACTTCCATTTCACAAAGAAGCAATTGTTTGGGACATGGAAGAAAAATAGATTCCAGGGGGGGAAACAGACACAAGTCATAGAAAGGACCTCCATACTCTGCTCAGATGGCAGCCCAGCAAAGGAATGTTCCTGAGCCCTAACATCTGTAGTGTTTCAATGCTAATTACTGGATCACTCTGCATACCCACTATAATTCAGATACAGTAAAGTACAAACAGTCTACAAAGGAGCCCCTCCCTGTATGTAGGACAAAAGTAGGACAAAGAAAATCTAACAGTAAAAAGTTAGCTGTATCCAGCTTTAAAACACTGAAGACAAAAACTACTCTCTACAATAGCAATGAAACATTATATGAATTCATAGTTAACTAATTCGGGGACAGGCTATGATTTTGTATGAATTTGTGTGTTTTCTGAAAAGATCTGTGGTTTCACTGCGCCCTAACATAGCGAAAATATTGTGAAGATTGTATCTCCTAGTGGGGAGAATGCAGTAGGAAGTTTTGGCTGAACCCTGATGCCATGTTGTATTTGCTTGTGCAATCAGTGGGGGTTCAGGTGTTTTTATAATGTTTTATCTGTCATTTTGTACCCCCTTTCCCCAATGTTGTGGGTTTGTTTTTATGATGCCCCTCTCCATGCTTGCAATTTTCCTCACAAAAAGTCAGTTGATTTATGCTCTATGCCATTTGAGCATTTGTATTTCAGGGGCATAGAAGTTGGGTTTTGTTCTATCATGTGCTAGTTTATGTGTCTTAGTTAAAGTCTTCACGCAAAGGGGTCCAATGTTTGGGGTGCTGGAGTTTTGGAATTTAGGTTTGTTTTAATTGGGATTTTGTTTTCCAGTCAAACTGAGTAACTATAATAGTGATTTGTTTTTATGATCAGATTTGCTGTGGTTGGATGACCTATTGGGTTGAAGTTTCATCTTGAGTAGTGTGGTTTGCTTTGACCCTAGTCTTCACTAGTGTCTTTTTGATTTGGGAAGGGATGGATTTGTGTGAGTTTAATTATCTTCAGACAGGATTAATGAGGATATAGTCTATGATGCGATCATTTTGTCCCAGTATTGTGAGGTCGTTGATAGTCACTTTCTGCCGGTGTAGCACCTGGATGGTATACGGTAGCTTGATGCTGGACCACCAGAGCGGCGGTTGGGCTAGACAGCAGGGTGTTAATGTTTTTAGTCTAATTTGTAGGGGTTGGAACCTAACCAAGATGGCATTGAGTATTGATAATGCACCCAGTTAGGAGGTGGAAACCAGGTGTTTTATCCCAGCACAGAGGATAATGTAGGGTGGTTCCTAAGAGCAGTCGGGTGGGCGGTTGAGCTTGATAACCTTCTAGTAGTTACAGCACAGGCCTCTCTCAGGGTCCAGAGTATCCTTTATGAATTTGGAGGTTTTCCTTTTGTGTGGAATGCCAGAAGCATTTTCAAGATGATAAGGATTTTAAGATTTAGCCGGGGTGGCATCAGGGTGCAAACCAGAGTTTCAGTTACCTTTAAGAGTCTCGGGTGGTAATAGAGAGGGTGGCCTCGAGTAAATTTTTGGGGGTGACAGGGCATTTTGTACATTAAGCCAAATGGGGGTGACAGGCATCTTTTCAGGGTTTTGAAGCAGCACTATGCTTCAAAAAAGTCACTATCTGCGAACAAGAGCCCAGCCACATCCGGAACAGACATTAAGCCAATTGTTAAAGCTGATCATCTTGTCTCTATGTTGTGGCATCATTCTTGGTGAAGGAAGGATGACTAGAGATGACAAGTCTATGTTAATTGGCATTGCATCAGGAAGAGCTCTGTTCCTTATTTATGCATCATTCTCGGGAAATGCTGAGCAGGCTCAGGGCAGGTCCCTGTGGCCTGGCTGTGTAAGCAGAGCCGCCTCATGTAGTTTCACCTGCCTCAGTTATGTCTATGTTCAGGGTCGCTCTGGGCAGCATGGACTGTGACTGTGACATATTCCTACTGGCTGTCACTCCACCCTGGTGCTTGTGTGTGTGCCTATGATCAGTATGTTTGTGGTGTTAGTATGTATGGGGCTGTGACCTTTGCACACTGGGCGTGTGTTTGTCTGACTATGTGTTCACCTATGACAAGGGAGTTGTTTGTCTTCATCTTATGGAGTGGACTGCTTTTGTGGTAATTTTTGTGTGGCCTGTGTGTGTGCTTCTTCTGGCAGCAGTTGTTTGGGTAGTCTGTGGTGGATGTATGCTGTCAGGGTTTGTTTGTTGTGAGCTCTGCTTCCTGTCTTGTCTTAGTGCAGTCCTCCATTGAGGAGTGGCAGCATTTTTTGGCTGTTTGTGGTGCTGTTGCTCCAGAGTATGTGTTTGTTGTGTGGGAGTTGAGAGAGCTTGTGTAGGTGGAGGGAGATTATGCACTTTCCTATGGATTTAGCAGTGTGGAGATTGGGAAATCGACATGAGGAGATTGTTATAACATTGAGTGTATTGGGAAAACCTTATTCAAAAACTGAGGGAATATGGGTGTGACAACTGGGGAAGGAGGTGCAGTTATATTGGTTTTGTTAATTGTTTGCAAGGTTAGTGGAGACAAAGGTAACTAGTGTTTTAAGTGCAAAGTAGTAACAAATAACAAAAAGCATGAAAAAGTAAAGTAACTGAGTGAAATGACAAAAGTACAACAAGCAGCATTGAAACAGTAACTTTCTTTCAAGTGAGCGAGAGTGGCGAGTAAGTTGTGAGACTATCACTAAATAACAAACAAGCTTAACAACACACAACTATAAACAAAGGCCTGGATAACAAGCAACAAGAGCAAACAAGGTAAAACAAGCTTCAGTGGAACCAATTTCAGTAATATGCTAGAGCAATACTAGATACAGTTCAAACCTTCAGGAGTTCAAATATTCAGGCACTATGAGTCCAGCCTCAGCTCCCCCAAAGAGTGTTCTCCCACAAGAGTGCAGTCCACGAACCAAGAGTGCCTAAACCAGAACCCCTAAGCCTGAATGCTTGGCCTGAAGCCAAAGTGCCTAAACCAGCTTCCAGTTTTAGAAACATGAATAAGACTACGCCTTCCCAACACCACCAGCGCCACTTTGTCCCAAAATAACCTAAAACAACTGAACAAACCTTCAAGTCGTAAAAAATCGGTCTAGTTTGAGCTATAGTTACAAGACAATCAAGTTAAGCAACCAATCAAAATAAAACCAAGTGTAATAAATAACAATATTTGAGAATTAGTGCTACAGTTTTAACACAAACAAAGCTCAGCCCGCAGCCCTGAATCCAGTCTGACCAGCAAAACAAGCACCTTTTTCAGTGCAAAAACAGTTCATATGCACTACTATAAGCCCTTTAACCAAATTCTTCCCAGCAGGAAGGGCAGAGTCCCAGCTCTCTCCCCACCAAGTGCAGACCCCAGACCCTCTTAATGTAAAATAACTGGCTTGAAAGCACTTATATATATGCAAATATGGATCAGCTTGAAATAATCGAAACCCATATGTTTGAATCTGGAATTATCAAGACCAGATCAATGAAACTGCATAATAATGAAAACTTAAAATAATGAAACTTACATGACTGAAAATGGCCTCTGACTGTGTACGACAATCATACACAGTTTGCCTACCTGCCTCCCACCTCCCAACATTCCAGGAACATAAAATAAGCTGACTTAAGTTATTGTAGAAGGGCTTCACCCCCCTGCAGCCCCCACACTCCCTGCAAATTAAATATACCAACTCCAACATTGCACTACATTAAAAAAAGGGTAAATGCCCACAGCATGCCCACATTTGTGCGAGAACCACCCGGTGGGGTACGCATGTACAGCATCTCCATTCCTTTTGATAGTGGTGCTGCAAACTAACAGGAAGTCCCTCATTTTTGATCATTTACATTTCGTTATTTTAAGTTTTTGTTTTTATGCAGTTTTGTTGAGCTGGTCTCAATAATTTCAGATTTGAATGTATGGGTTTTCGATCATTTCAAGTATACCCCTGCATGTATATATATATATATATATATATATATATATATATATATATATATATATGTATATATGGATCTACTTCAAAATCCAGACACCCATATAATCGATGTTCATTTATGTGTGACAAAAACAGCGAAAGATGAGATACCTGAATGGCAAAATTTTCCCAGGGTAAGTAAACACTTACCCAACATGCTCTTTTCTCCACAGTAATGTGATCCCAGAGATGGTATATATCATTAGGAGGGTATGGGGGTGCAGCCTCCACATTGTGGGGTATGGGGGCATATCCCCCCTCCTAGGTGGGTTTACTTACCTTGGTATATGTTTTGTTTATGTATGGGCAAGTGTTTACTTACCCTTGGAAATTTAAATATACCAACTCCGAGATCACACTACATTGAAGACAAGGGTAAACATCCATGGCATGCCCACATTTACTCAAGAACCACGCAGTGGGGTATAACGTACAGCATCTCTGATCTTTTTTATAGTGGTGCTACAAAAGAACAGGAAGTACCTCATTTTTTATTATCTAAGTTTTGTTATTTTAAGTTTTCATTTGTATGCAGTTTCGTTCATCTGGTCTTGATAATTTCAGATGAGAACATATGGGTTTTCGATAATTTCATGTAGACCCATACACACACATGCACACACACACACACACACACACACACACACACACACATATCTATATATATATATATATATATATATATATATATATATACATATATATATATATATATATATATATATATATATATATATACACACACACACACACACACACACACACACACACACACACACACACACACATATGGGCAGTGGCGGCTGGTGACTTCAAATCAAAGAGGGGCTGCAGGAGACATCTGAATAGGTGGGGTCAATGGGAAGAGGTGCGGCCAACTAGAAAGGGGAGGAGCTATGCTCAAAATCACAAAAACTAACTAAATACGCTGCCCTGGGTGCCAAACCATCATTATGAGAGTCCAATCAAGACAAAATGAAGTGTAGAAGAATAAAAATATTTCAATGCATTGATTGCATGACAGCTTGCTTAATATCTAGATGGAAACAAAAAGGATGTGAGGCATGAAAAAATAAATTACTTTTTAAATATATTACTGGAATGCCAGTCAAAATCAAGTATAAGAAAAACAAGCAGCACTCGACTCAAACCACTTCTTGCACTGTAGTTTTAATTATAATTTATATTCAGCTTTATTAAAAGTACCAAGTAACATGCTGAAAGTAGAAATCTCTGATGCGCCCACTTGTAAAAATGTTTCTTATCCAAAAAAAGACTTGCTGCCTGACAGCTATCTACTTGTTTCATGGAGAAAACATGATCAAAGTAAAAAATGAAAAGCAAACAAGAAACAAGCTCAAGATACATTGCTTAAAGGATTACTGTACAGGTTATGGACCACACGATTGGCATTCTGTTTAGTTTACGGGTAAAGCCTGCAGAGATGACTGGAAGTCTCCAACAAGTGTAATGAGCTTCTTAAAATAATGTAATCCTGTCCTTTATTTCAAATACTGTCATATGCATTTCAATACCCAAGTTTTATACATTATCTAGTTAAGTATTCTCTACATGGCAACAATAGAAAGGCTTTCAATGTTGGCAATTCTTTAAGAGTATGTTTATTAAAGCTTACTATCTCAGACAAGCTTACCTGATGGTCATTACAGTATTGCTACTTAAACACAGAGCAACAGGCACTTTGAGTAATAAGTATAAATCAACAGTACAGAAATATGACAGAAACCAGACCATTTTGCAAAAATCAAGGATAGATGAAAAGCCACTGTAGTACTTGTGTCTACCTTGGATGGGGGGGATACTCTGCACATTTACACTGCATAACTACTCCTTGCCTTGCTTTGACACATCTAAAGTCACTACATGGGGGAGTGGGGTGCAACAAGTATGTCACAGTTTGAAATGTCTCTGGCTGACTGTGATGGCCCTGACACATTTGTCATACCTCTCAACCTCAGAGCAAGAAATCTGGACAAAGCCATACATAGAAGTGGGACAAAGGCCCAAAAATAAGGACAATTTTTAAATATTGCTCTTATAAACTTAGAAAGGTAATAGAACAGGTCTTGCATTAGTATGAATTTTCTGAAGGGTATGAAATCTGAAACTCAAATGTCCGTCATTATTTTCTAACGTCAGTCTTTAATGATTTGTCACTAATTTGCCAAAAAAACCCCGCAATTTTGTGAAAAATGGACCAAAATATGATGCAAAAATATAAAATAGCCACACAATACAGCTGGGAACCTGTCAAAGGAGGGACAATTTAATATTAGTACTGCTAACTTGAACAGCTGACAAAATAAAATAATCTACATGCATTTCTGAAATAAAAGTAATCTATAACTCTGATTATTATAGTTATTTCTTAATTGTAAACCCTCCACGTTTTCTTCCAAAATTGCTATTTTGCGGAGGGATTATTAGGGGGAAAAGCAACATTTTGAGCCAAAATCGGGGACAGTTGAGAGGTTTGGCTATGCCTAATTCTATAAAGCAATTTATTTGCATGTACCTCTCAACCTGTTAATGCAATAAATCTGGACAAGGCCAAATATATTGGGGAACATGTAAACAGTACTAAAAATTGCTCTTGTATAAACTGAGATAGTTGATAGAACAGCAGGTCTTACTTTAGCATGCATTTTTCTGAAGGTTATGAAGACTGAAACTCAGTGTGTCATTATTTAGTGACTTAATTCCTAAATTATTTGCCAGAAAACCACAAATTTTATGAGGGACAAACCAAAAATAAGAAGCAAAAATCTATTCATTCTTTGAAAATCTGGACAATTGGGAGGTATAGTTCAGCCGGGGCTGTATTTAAGTTTGCCGTCCATCCCCCTCACAAAATCATGGTCGAATGGAGCCTCCCCCCTGCAGCCATTCCAATGATCCATTACTTGGCTATTTCACTCCATTTACCATAAACACTAATGTGCATACTGCTTTACTTCTATGATGATTTGGACTTAATTTGAAAGTTTTATTTTGCATTTTACAGCACAAACACTAAGACATCTGATAAACAAAGCAATGCAGTCTCACAATGAAAACAGACTTAGCATTAAAACTTCGCTGCACTTGAAACTCACATTCATTGAAACAGCACTAAGAAAATACATTTTGCCAGTGGCAGATAAAGATTAATTCTGGGCTGTTTTCAAATCATAAGCCCCTTGCATATGAAACTTACATGTGCTCTTTGATACACCTTCCTATTGTTTTGAACATTTTTCCAGTAAACAATGAAACAAAACGCATGCACCAATAATGACAAAACTGCCCAATTCAGAAAATTTTTCCAGTAAACAATGAAACAAAATGCACGCACCCATAATGACAAAACTGCCCAGTTCAGAACATTTCCATCATAAAAGTCTACTCAAACTTCTACAGTCCACCATTATCAGTAAATATGCACAATTCTACAGTCCACCATTATCAGTAAATATGCACAATCTCTGAAGAAGTAAAAGTCATCTAAAAAATTCCACATTAAAGAAATCTGTAACTGATGAAGAGGTTGCTGCTAGCAAACACCTTTATATTTCATGGTTTCATTGAAAAATAAAGTGTCTGTTGCCCCTCAGGAATACATTGCCTATATTACATTAAAATGATAAGCTAGAACTATTGCAATAGGAAATGGATGGCAAACTGATAACAGGCTCATAGTTAGTATCTTAACTTTCTCAGTACGACAGCATCCACCCTTTGTGGGAGTAGAACCCACAGCCTTCTGCATCAAAAGCAAGAATATAACCTGCTGTGCTATTAACAACACAAGCAGACTTGCCATAAGCAGCACTAAACTTCTCTTCCCCTGCAGCTCTCAGATCCTTGTAAAATCTACTCAATACTCAACTACATCTCAAATTCGCAGCACAAGAAATCTGGAAAAAGCCAACATTTATTGGGTGGGGAGGGGGGCAAAAGCCCAAAAAACAGGAACACATTAAACATTGCTTGTATAATCTTGGAAAGTTGCTAGAATAAAATTATGTGTTACCACCGTACATTTTACTGCCAAGGTCCCTGTGCAAAAGAGTCAGAGCAACATACCACCACGCCAAATCAGCTGCTTTGTGAAAGAAAAATGCTGTGTTACCACCATACATTTTACTGTCAAGGTCCCTGTGCAAAACAGTCGGAGAAACATACCACTATGCCAAATCAGCTGCTTTGTGAAAGAAAAATGCTGTGTTACCACCATACATTTTACTGCCAAGGTCCCTGTGCAAAACAGTCAGAGCAACATACCAATATGCCAAATCAGCTGCTTTGTGAAAGAGAGGAAGACTGAAACTTAAATGGCTATCATTTAATGAATTCAGTTCTCACCATAGCAGTCAACCTCTTAGCACAAAACACCTGGACAAACCCAGTAATGAGGGAATACAGCCCTTAAACATATTCAGTGAATTCAGTTCTTGCCATAGCTGTCAACCTTAGCACAAAAAACCTGGACGAAGCCAATAGGGACAAATTTCAAATATTCATCTTATAAACTTAGAAAATTGCTAGAATAAAAGGTTGTGTTACTATGCATTTTCTGAAGAATATAAAGTCTGAAATTCAAATGCCTGTCAATTTTACTTCTGACGGAACAAAAGCAATTTTCAGCAGAGGCCCAGGGAGAAATACTGCAGACACATGTCTTTGTAAGATGACAAGACACCAGAGCAAATCCATACAAACACAGGGAGGAGATGCAGACTCCACACAGAAAGCACGCAGCCAAGAATCAAACCAGAAAACCGATAGCCGTGAGGTAAGAATGCTACCACTGCACCATCAAATATATGAGGAACTAGACATTCAGAAACCTGAAGTCTGAAAATTCAAATGCCTGTCAATTTTATTTAACATTTGTTAATCAGGACAGTTTGACTTGGAACAAAAAACAATTTTCAGCAGAGGTCCAAGAAGAAATAATGCAGACATGTCTTTGTAACATGGGAGGACACAAAATCAAACCCACACAAACACAGGGAGAAGATGCAGACCACACACAAAAGGCACCCCAGCCAAGAATCAAATGTAAAAGCCTGCAGCTGGGAGGCAACAATGCTACCACTGCACCATCAAATCTCAAGCATTGACACATTTAGAAACCACAGACATTATGAGGAACAGAACAGAACAGATCAAATATGAGGCAAAAATCTGCAAATTTTTTGTAAATGGTGGTGGGTAGGGAATTCAGGCCCTTAACACCTGCATACAAGGTACAGGGTTCAAGCCTGAGGTATTCCCTACCACACCACCATGTGTTTGCTCTAGCCACCAGTATATAGCAACTGGGGCATTTCACACACACACCTTTGCCTGCTTACCTTGCCGCTGATCCAAACAGTTCCTTTGCCTACAACTGCTTCTGCACGATTGGTCCATTCCAAATGCCACTGAGATTTCCAAACAGCCCCTTGCACGATTGGTCTAGCCTGCTCTGGAGTGCCTTCATTGCATGATGTCACCACTGCACAGACTGCTGGGCATCTTGGGGCTGAGATGCCTTTCCCCCTATCTAGACTGAGAGTGTGTGCACACTTCTGGAATTTTACCATTTTGTGTTTCTCTGTTTAAATTTTATTTGTTTTTTAGGTGGGAGGGCTGCAGTCCTATAGCATGAGCCACCCCTGCATATGGGTATACTTCAAAATCCCGATGCCCATATAACCGACATTCATTTACATGAGACAGAAATATTGAGAAATGAAACACCCAATTGGTGAAATGTTCCCAGGGTAAGTAAACACTTGCCCAACATGCCCTTTTCTCCACTGTAGTGTGATCCGAGAGTTGGTATATATAGTTTTGGGGGTGTGGGGGGCACATCATTGTGGGGTGTGGGGGGAATATCCCCCCACTTAGCAGTGTTTTACTTCCCTTGTGTTTGTTTCATTTATGTTTGGGCAAGTGTTTATTTACCATGGGAAAATTTTGCCATTTGGGTATTTCATCTTTTGTTATTTTCATCTCTTATAAATGAATGTTGGTTATATGGGTGTTGGGATTTTGAGGAAGATTTTGAGTGAGAATGTCTGACTGGCTGGAAAATCCCTACTGTTTTGTATATGCATTTGCATTATAGATGCTGTACCACAGTTAGTTTTAGTCAGCTCATTAGACATTTATAGTACAAGTCTGTCTCTGCTATATAACTGTTAAAAGGGTCTATGTTAGATGATCGAGTTTTCAGAAACTTGAAATTCATACGGTCAAAACAATATGAACAAGTTTCAAAAAACTCAAACATAAAAAAAAAGACAACCCCCCCCCACAAAAATCTACCTTTTTTATTTTTTTTCAGGTGAGCATACCCCCTTCAAATTATGTATACCAACTCCAAGATCGCACTACACTGAGGAAATGGGTACATTTCCCAATTTGCACTTTACTGCAATCTCCATTCCAAAGTTTTGAGTTTTCAAAAACTTGATCATTCGGTCTCAACTATATGAATTTCGAGTTTCTGAAAACTCGATCAACTGACTGGAACCCTGTGAAAAATATAATAGTAGAAGTTTGCTACTAGATTACTATTTGAATAAAGGAAAACATATGTAGTAGTAACTGATGACTCTATCATTAGGCACATAGACTCATTGCTCACAAAGCTGGGCAAAGACCAGCTGTCTCAATGGTGCCCCATTGCAGGGCCATTTTTTCCATCACTCTGGGCAGGTATGATTAAGACCTTGATTAAGCTCATGTAGATGTGAATGGCATGAGATGCTCTTCAATAAGGAACATGCAGAGAAATCTTTAGATCTTGTTATGCATTTGTTAAATGAGGGTAGGACTCTGATGCTGAGTAGAATGCTACGATCACATAGAAAGATGACTAAGTATAAAGTTAGAATAAATCACTTTAATAATTGGTGAAGTGGCCAGTGTCATTCCAATAAGGTACAGTATGTGTCAGTGTGGGAAGAAAAGATTAACAGGTTCATTTGTTTTTCAAAGAATGGCTTGCATCTCTCATTCCATGGCTTCAACTTCACTGTTAAACCTCTTGCCACTCCCATAGTACCTTTTAGAGTGTTAGTCTACTGCACATCCCAGCATTATGGAAGAAATTCAACATGCTTGAACTCAGAGTATATTATTTATTTATTTATTTATTTATTTATTGGCATTTGTTAACTGGGAAAGTCCACTGGGCCAAGCAGAGCCCATTTTTAGTGGAGGCCCAGGGAGAAAAGATCCACAAAGAAAATACAAATAAAGTATCTAATACAATAGCAAATCTATATATAAAACAAAAGCAGAATACAGTATAAGGCAAGAGGAGAAAAGTTTCTCAGGAATTACAAAAGAGTATCTAGTGCAAGTCATACATTCAAAAAAGTACAATTTAATAGAAGAAAACAATATATAGCAGGAGAAACATTCATAAGAATTATAAATGAGTGTCTCATAAAGCCAAAATATTACATTTCAGAAGAGTTAAGTCAGCTCAATTAGAACTATGCAGCAAGTCTAATCCTTGATTTTTCTGGTCAGAGTTCAACTAGGTCTAAGTTATTGGAGGAGGAGGCATAGAGCAGTTACAGATCCATTTAGAATAGAGAAATGCCTGCAGAGCTGATCTGAATGAGGAAGTACAGTGAGTTGTGCAAATGTTTTTAGTAAGGGAATTCCATATTGTAGCTATGACCCATGAGTAAAGATGCTGGCCAACAGGTAGATTCGGTTTATGAATTTGGAGAAGAAGTTGATTTTCTGATCTAAAGGGCCTATTAGGGTTATAATGGGAGCATTGTGACTGTAGAGCAGGACAATCCTGAGGTTTGGTGATGAGTTTGTATGTGAAAGTAAGGTGAAGTAAGTTAAGATGATGGGGAACTCGAGCCAATTTAGCATTTTTAGAGGAATGCAGTTGTGGGTGGACTGGAGATTGGATGTAGCAAATTTTGCTATCTTGTTATAGCAAGTTTCTAGTTGGTTTTTGATTGAGGATTGTAGATTGGTGAGTAAAGCTGCACCATATAAGAGGGAGGGAAGTTGGTAAGTTGAAACTAGCACTTTTTTAGTAGAGAGGGAGAGGAAATGCTTATTCCTATAGAGTTGTCCTAGTTTTCTGTGGGTCTTGCTGATGTTGTTATATACATGTAGGTCAAATTTTAGATCTTCATCAGTTATGACTCCTAGCAGTTTGGTATGTGTAACCAGTTCAATCTTTGTGCTGTTTAGAGAAAGAATGTGGAATTGAGATTTATTAATGAGAATAATAATGAAAAATGTATTAATTTAATAATTAAATTAATTAATTTTACTTAATAATTTATTAAGGTAGCCCTTCTCAATATCTGAAGTTTAAATAACAAATTGTCCAACATTGAGGCTGCAACTAGAATGCATGCATATTCGTTTTGTAACAGAGACTTGGTTTCAGTGTAAATACAGAACTTTCTCATACCTGAGTTTATTGCTTACTGTGCAGTCAGACTTGAGGGGACTGATTGTAGTTTCTCCATATCTGTCAAAGACCATATCAGTACTAGGCAAGCACCCAGAGACCCTCAAACTGAACTGAGTAACTTTAACTTAACCTAAACAAAATAAATTATTAACTTAGTAAATGTTATACCATTTTTTCATCAGATGACTATGACAAATTCTTGAATGTGCTATCAGAAATGTCCATAGTACAAATTCCACGTTATTGATAAATTTAATTTGCCATTGATAAGCTGGTGCTCCTGTACATCAAAGGTTTGGTATACCCAAATACTCCTGGATTATGCAAGCAATATTTCCGTAGAACAAATGGTAAAAGAGCCCACTAGATAGTGTAACATTCTAGATCTTATCCATACCAACAATAACCCTTTTCTGTACCCTTCTAAGGTATCCCCCATCTTGATTAAATCTGACCATAAGCTAATACCCTAGTCAACAAATCTGAAGTTAAGGACCTAAAGAGAGCAAACTTACTCAAAACATATGATGAGATCTCCCAAATTACTTGTAATACCACTAGCGCCCATGGGGTTGCAGCTGCTACTTATGCTGCAGGGCTTTTCTCTCACTTGGAAAAATAGTTAGAACAAGCAGTCCCTATTGTAATATTGGTGGATGCTTTATATCAATTTTTTGTCAGCTTTTGAATATGAGATGAACTATGCATTGGCATGCATTAAATGGTTATAATTCTATTATGAAATAATAGTTTTGAGGAAACTTATGTTTTGTGGATAGCCCTGTTTTATTGTGTAAGATGCATTGACCCTTTTACAATGATGATATAAATAAAAAACAAAATGAAAATTGGTTTACCTAGGTATCTATAGTACCAGTTTAAAATGTGATAAATGGAGCATTGATAACAATACGTAATTACTATAACTTAAAACTGCTTAGATTGTTTTAAGAGTTAAATACAGTGCTATTTATTCATCAGTATGTCAAATACTGATATGAAGTGAACATAATCCTACATTTTCAATTAATATACTTACTCCAGACATAAAGAAAATAGAATTATATATAAAATCTGCATATTTCAGTAGATAGAGTTTAACTATAAGCATATGCTGTAAACCAACACAAAATTATATATCTGAAGCTTGTAAATGGCATTAATAATGTTAGTCTCTTTTTGAAGTTCTTTCTAGAAATATAAAGTTACATGTTTATTTAGTAAATTTGTGATAGTTATGTGACTATAATAGTTGGTGAGGTTGCAATAATTCTTATAAGTTAAAATAGATAACCCCCGGGATTCATGAAACTTGGCACAAGGCCGGCGTAAGGCCTGCGCCGGCCGTGCAGCATATATATGGTGTAGTAATGCCATATGCATATTAATGAAGGTGCGCTGCCACCACATCCACGTGCATAGGAAACATGCGCGAGTGCATGGGGTGTTTCTAAGTTGCGCCCGGAGGCGTGTCAATGTCGGCTGTCGATGAGCAACCTAAACTGCTGAATATTATAGTCTGCCTGCAATAGTAATCGCACCTATCAGTGTCCATGGATAATGAAATGTATGCAAAGCATGCAAGACAGTTCCTGGCCACACAAAATTGAGAATCAAACAGAAATGCATGCAACACAATATGAGTTTCCATCCTTGGAACAAATGATATTTAAAATCGTGTGTCCGTAATGCACTGCACTGTAAGTAGTTATACCCAGTGGAAGTGAAGCGCATCATGTCAGCGCGCCGCCAATACACACTTCCAGCCCCATGGGCAGGGTCACCAGCAGTCCCACATTGGTAGTGATAGTACACAGCTGGGCAGTTGTGGCCACATAACAATTGTAAAGAAACCTGACAGTCCATATTGCATACCAAAATCACACAAACATATGAATATTAAAATGTGCTATACACATGAACAGGAATGTAACTGGCACATACACATAGGATGGTATATGCGGAACCGGGACATCCAAATGCAGAACCCATGCATGCATAATGCAATACGCAACATCCCCTGTATAGCACATAACCCGCACCCATGTCCGAATGTCCACCAAATCCAGCTACCAGCCTTGCGCAGCCATACACCTACACATAGCGAGTATTACCCATATGTAGTAGGAAGTATCACCCTAGGCAGTGTCAGGATTGCAAACTATCTATCCCACGTTTGTAAACCTCCCATCACAGTTTTGTAAATCCAAATGCCCGCGCGTTCATGTTTTGGAAAAATGTGTGTACATCCTGCGTGGGATAAGTAACCTGTTTAAACATCAGAGTTGTTTACATGCAATGATGTCTAGTACCGTACACATCTGGACAAAAGTTGTATGTGTAGTCATGGTACTGTTCAGTTTCTAGACGGACATGCAAAACATACTACCAGGACGGAACACCTGTCCACCATGCAGGTCTCCCCATATGAATTATTGACAGAATATATTCTACTCAATCACATACCGACACCACACCTCTCAACCTATTACAGCAACAAAATCTGGACAAAGCCTAAAATTATGGGTGGACAAATAGGGACAGATGTAAATACTGCTCTCACAAACTTCGAAAGTTTACAGAATAATAGTATGTACATTAGCATGAAATGTTGTGAAGGATGTGGGGTAGTCCCCGAGTATTACAGAGGTCCGTACATATTTACAGTAACAAACCTTCACATTTGTTTACTGTACTACTGCATACCTGTAGTTAATTCATGTCCAAAATAATAATCCTCGTATGAATGAATACAGGAAATAGTCAAATGTGAATGGGAACACCACTCACCATGGATTATGTATTGTAACCACCCCCACCAATATTATGTATTGCCAACATAATAAGCTGCTGACAGGTGCCCAAACACATGTGTCTGTAAACACAGGTAAAATGTATAAAATGGACAAACTCTGTCCATGTGCTTTGTCTGACATTTGAACACGGTCAGGGCAGTTCCGTTCACCAGGCGGACAAGCCTAAACCCAGATCACCACATGAACACCCTGACAATCAAAGACTTGTATGTGCCAGGACCATAAGCCTTGGAGTTCTGAATATCCCTGGATTGATTAAATATGCAGTTTGGGTCCAGAGCAGTAGGGAATAGGGAATGTGTAATATGTAGTACCACATTTTTCCCAGGAGGAGAATGGATGCCTGTGTTGTAAGTGAAGCGGTGAGGCATATGTTAATGTAGCTATGTACTATGGGTATGCATATAAATGAGTCAGAACACCAATAGTATAGTGGTTACAGCATCCGGCCAACATGAATGCAGTCCCAGTTCAACTACGACTACAGCACATATAATGTTAAAGTGTAATGAATGCGTCTGTGCTGTACAGACATTTAAATATGCAAAGGTGAACATGTGTTTCGCATATGTCCATTAACCGGATTACAGATATTTTATTGGTACTGTCACAAGTAATAAAGCCCATGTAAGCACAAAGACTTAGTAAACATATGTAACCCACAATAAGGATATGCAAGTGCGCCTGCGCGTGTGTAATCCACTCACAGCATAGCAAATGAATGCTGTTTTCTACACGTTATTTCTATATATGGATATATACATTTGTGTATAGATATATATCCACAGACTTAAACTAAATAAATGTATGAAATAAAGAATGTACAGACATATATATATATATATATATATATATATATATATATATATATATATATATATATATATATATATATATATATATATATATATATATATATATATACAAACACATACAACATTAATTGATATAAACATAACAAACATATAAACATATGTCCTTGTAAATATAACACATGTACATAAATAGGTTACATCATAGCTATTATGGATAGACATACAGAGATGCAATAACGGTAAATACACTGCTGCTTTCCAAACCATTGCCCAGAAAGTACCAGTGTGGCAGATCTGCAAGTTCTACTCTTTAAACATGGATATAAGTGTCCTTTGCAGGACCCCAAAAATTGTGAATCTATACAGGCACCGTCCTGTAATGATTGCTGCAAAGAAGTGTCATCCGCAACTACAATATAGCTGTACATGCAACAGTAGCTTGTGCAATAACACATGGGTTGACAAAATGTATGACATATGTCCCGATACGCGGAGAGTGGATAGTGCTTAGAAGTGTCTTTATACTTTATTATCGCTCGCATTAAATATGTGTTATGACTACTGTGGAGGGGTGTCAGGTATGGGAATCATGGGTATGCAATAATGGGCCAAGGAGCCTAGGTGTTGGATGGCACAGATTTATGAGGTCCGCCCCATGGGAGTGATTAATATTCCTATGTGGGTATAGCACACGCCTATATCTTCCAAAAATGAAGAACCCATCTACTGGATATTGTGTAAACCATTGGGGGAAGACGTAGGGACTTATATCAGTGTCTTGTAAGCGATTATCATGGACGTACATGCGTATGACTAAGATGATAACCATACCTCTCAACCTTTCAGAATAAGACATCTGGACAAAGGCATTTTAAAATAAGTACAAATAGGGAATATTTTAAATATTCCTCTTACAAAGTTAGAAAGTTGATAGAATAATGGATCATTCATTAGTATGAATGTTTTGAGGGTTATTAATTATAAACTACTAATGTCTGTCATTATTATCTAACTCCACAGTCCCTAATGACTTGCCACTAAATTACCAGAAAGGCACAATATTATGAAAAAAGGAACAACATTATAAGTCTAAGTTCAGGACATTTACCCAAAATGTGTACAGTTGAGAGGTATGAAGGTAGCCCTGTCCTAAATAAATGTACAGAACTAGTGAGATTAGGTGGTCAGGTGTGAAGAAAGACATGATGACAAATGACAAAACATGTATAAGTCAAAAGCAAGTACCTCGATAAATGTGATGAATACTTATGCCCTGTGATAGTCAATGTGGAAGGTTAATAGAAAGAAAATAAATGTGTCCCTCAGGGTGTTATGCAGTGTCCCCGATACAGTGTTCAGTCTCCCACACTCGCATGTGAGTTCTGCCACTGACGGAAAGTGCAAATACCGGCGAACACATAAGGTAGATGATAGCAGAATATGTTTTGATTAGCACCTGTTGGCTTTTGTGAGGAACACAACACTCTGGGCGGGTGTGTCCTACAAAAGGAATGTAATGGCATCTGGCCTGTGATTTCTTCATATATTGTGTGCAGTGGTGTAATAAAATGATATATCTTGTATCAGAAACAGATACATGTTATAGGAAACAGTATTATCGACTATACTACTACAAGAAAAATCTGAAGGTATGAAAAGTGCTGAAGAAGTCAGTTTAGTATTGACCGCAGGTATGTGTTGACTTGTCAAATATCACAGCTGTATATATAGTTCCTATAGGGCTGTCACCTCTACAAATGATGAAAGTGGGAGCTGCTCTGTAGAAATGTCAGATGTAGCAGGTCAAAACATACCTACAGCCATGCATACTCCACAAATAGACATATTAGCACACAGCAAAGCTTAGGCCAGGATTCATGAAGCTGGCGGCGTGTCTGATAGAGTAAGAGTAGAGCAAGGCAAGATGTCTGCTGAGCTATTCAGCAATATCCTGTAGGGGCGTGTAAGACATCCCCTAAAATGAACGTTGCACGGACAATGTTAGGATATGCAAATTACCCCATTTGTAGGTGAAAGCTATGCAAATGATGTAAAATTTGCGATACATGAAACAGTAAGCTGTCCGTGCAAGAGTAGAGTTATGTGCAGAAATGTAGTCGGATGTTAACCGAGTAACGTTCTGCAAGTAGCTAAACGGAGCAATGTCAGCTGTAAATAAAGGATGAATTTAGTTGAAGAAGCATGCCAATGGACAAATATAAGGCCAGTGGCATGTTTTTCCATTGGAAATTAATAAAACTCTAGTTGTCCTTCCCCAATCTCCGGTGTTTAAGCGTAGCTCAGTGGCGCGAATACGCGCTGCGCTTACAAAACAAGAAAAATATGTAAAATATACATACAAATTGTAATGTTAGTTAAAAGTTAGTTCACCATGCAGGTGAATGGCAAGCTGAAGACAACATGGCTACTGAGTAGTGGTTGCTATGTGTGGAAGTGCACTTTCAGAGATGTAACCAAGCATTAGTAGGCAATCCTATGCAATTGAGGCTGAGGATAGTGAATCACAATTTGTCATGCCATATGGGCCAAGCCTCTACAGTGTAAGAGTAGGTTAAGGGGACTATCAGTGTAGGAGATAGGTGACATCATGAGTGTGTATGTATAAAACACTGTAATCTTATTGGATCAGTGTGTCACATGTTTGCTGTCAGTTACTCATCAGTGGAAGAGGCGTGTTATGATTTATCCTAGGTAAAGTCAGGAAACTGACGGTGTACACCATGGATATTACTGAAGTTTCTTGCAAACCTGCTTACAGTGTGTTTGCGCCTGTGCATGCCTGTGCGCACCTGCAAGCCCGAGTAAGCATGTGTGCACGCGTGTCTGCCCGTGTGCGCGCGTTGAAGAATGAGTAAGCTGATGTAAGATTGCTGAAGCCCGTGTAATGTCGTGTAAGCCAATGTAAGTGTTTTTATGCATGTATAAGCCTGTGTGCACGCGTGGAAGCGGATGTGCACTTTACTGTGCTCCTATGCGCGGCGCTGCTCACTGTGGAAACAGACAGTGAAAAGGAAGGTAAACAAATAGCAGTAAG